>NC_137694.1:126517407-126764907 GCF_964034855.1 Anser brachyrhynchus | reverse complement strand
ATGCATCTCATGAACTCCAACTGCACATTGTTAGGGTGAGACAAAGGTGGAGATACCATACAGTACTTGACTGGCCTTTAAATATTTCCTTAACCACCTGCCAGTGGCAACTGACTTTGGGGGGATATGAAGCAAGTTGGACCTTCCTTCTCATCTGCTACAGCTAGGTTTTGTTCCCTAACTCTTATTATTTATCTTCTGATAATACCAAGAGAATACCTTCTTACTAGGCTCTCTCCATGCACAGGGTGAGTGCTTCTCCTTGCCATGAAGTGCTTACTTGAAGGCTGTTAAAGATTTACTATAAGGCAGTTTGCCTCAGCAAGATTATATACCTTGTCCAAGGTCACACAGAGAACCTGTTCCAATGTCTTGATGGTAAGATTGCTCTTGTGCTCCAAATGTCGTTAGGAAATATGTCACAGACTTTAGTTATGAGCATTTTTAATTATCTGGGCCTTGCTTGGGTTCATTATTCTAAGTCATTTAGGACCATGGTCTTATTAATTATACAGCAACTTTCTGTATCCTATGATTTAATTATAGAATATTACCACATTAAAGGCAACAAAACTGATCAAAATAAAGGATTATTTAATACACATAATTGAATCCTTCAGCTTTTGATCAAATTAAACATTGATTATTAATTAAGTGAAATGGAAGCACTGTCACCTTAACAGAGGAAAAAGCGGAAAGGAATGAACTAAAAGTGGAGTCTATGAACTGAAAACTGTCATAGAAGATGGAGAAATTGGAAAGCTCATGGGTGTCTACTTGTGGTAGCAGAGTCCTGGTGCTGCTGGGACAGGTTCATGCAAGTGCCCAAAGTGGACATGGGGCAGGCAGGCATGTCATCTCTTTCCAGGGTCTGCTCTGCACAATCTAGTCCAAAACTGAAAAGCATGTTAATCATTTCACAGGAATTTCATCTGTGTAATGTGTTTGGTGGTACTTAATTAGAAAAAATAATTCATCAGTGTTTTAGATTGTTCAGTAGGCAGGAAGTGCTGTTACAATGTATTTTCAGTTCTTCTTGCTGTCTCTTTTATTTTCCTATTTTTTTTTTTTTTTATTTTTTCTACTCAAGTTAGCACAGACTGGTTAGGGTCACATAGCATACCACAGTTTCCTTACGTATTGGGTTTACATGGCAAGGGGGCTGCAGGGGTGGCCTCTGTGAGAAGAGTCCAGAAGGTGCCCTATGTCGGACCAGAGCCAGTTCCAGCCAGCTAAAAAAGGGACCTGCTGCTAGCCAGAGCTGAGCCAAGGAAGCGATGTTGTCTGCGCCTCTGTGAGAACATATTTAAGAAAGGGAAAGTACTGCTGCACAACAGCAGCTGGGAGAGAGCAGTAAGAAACAGTCCTGCAGACTCCAAGTCTCCAAAGATAATCTCTTTACTGGGGCTTGGTTGATGAGGTGGCAGGTTCAAGGGACAAAAAACAAAGAAAACTTTGGGAACTGCATGGTAATTAATCCCAACTGTGGTTCTTCAACTGGTGTCTGCAAACTGCCCAGATTAAGTTATTTTCATAGTTTCACATCTGTTGAAGTTTTAGGTGATCAGACTTTTGTCTTTTAATAAATCAAAACTACAGAAAGGAGATAGAGATTCTTTTCACTGCAAGACAATAAACCTGTAAATAAGGATACTTTACTTTTCACCTAATTCAGCAAAACAGCTTTTTGCTTGTTGAAGAATGTACTGAATAGCACAGCTGTACAGGAAAGGGGGAGTATTCCCATACAGCAGTCTTGTTGAGCTGGTGCCTTGTGCAGCTGAATAGTGGTTCAGGCTTATGAATCTGAACAGATATGATGGCTGAAATGCTGCTCCACTTCTAGGTAATGACAGCTTTTCCACTGCCTTCAGTGCAGCAATGATTTATTTTAGGCATTAAACTTAAAGCATTAAACTTTAAGCACATAAACCTCTTTTCAAATGGAATCATTGTTATTAATAATTAAAACAACGTCAAATCAACATTTGATATGGGAGTTCCAAGCTATATAAATATGAAATATACATCTAATTGAAATATTTAATATAGCCTTGATTACTTTAACATAATGTTACGTTATGAATTATATTACTAACCTATGCTGTGATTTTAATACTTTTTTTAAACTTCAAACATTCAAAATATATATATATAAAAGATTATGTCATTTTAATGGCATAAATCATATTTTTACCTGCAATTTGTTCCGTTCCTGTCTATAATTATTATGGGTTCTCAAAATTTTGATGCAATCATTTGTCAAGTCTAAAAAGGCCAACTAGAGTACATACACAATGAACCAAATGAGAAATAAATAAAGTCTTTGATTGCTTGTCCTTCTCACCACTCCCTGCTATATTGCATTTATCCCCGTTAGAAGAT
Organism: Anser brachyrhynchus; assembly: GCF_964034855.1. Lineage (NCBI taxonomy): Eukaryota > Metazoa > Chordata > Aves > Anseriformes > Anatidae > Anser > Anser brachyrhynchus. The sequence continues at coordinate 126,762,522 of NC_137694.1, read as the reverse complement.
ATAAGCAGTTATTCAGAAAAAAGAGTCACCCTCCTTATCTTTGTGCAACTTAGTGTAAATGTAATTGACACACAGCTTAGAAGTGAGTTTTCTGCTCTGTGGAGAGGTGAGTGAAATCATAAACCTTAGAAGGCCTCTGCAGAAAAGCAATTGGGGCACAAAGAATATGCACGTTGTTTCCTTAGTTAATTTTGAATGTGTTGTGGTAAATTATTTTCTTGTTATGAATATTAGAAGTGTTGTAATGATAGCACTGCTGGAGCTGTGTTTCACTAAAATCATCTAGGCAGTCAGAGGACAAATGAAAGGACAGTGGAGAACTTTCCAGAATAATACAATTATCTCCCAGAGTGAAAAAGGGGCTGTGAAAGGATGAAATATAAACATTTTCTGATGTTGTCCTGCTGCATCATATCAAGTAAAACAATGACCAGTTTTTAGTGGTTGGTGACAATGGAGGAAAGGTAAGCATGTCATCCTTGAAGGTAGCTCCTATTAGTGAGATCTAGATTTAAAAATGTTAGTGTCTCTTCTGGAAAAGTGTCTCTTCTGGCTTAAAAATTTAAATAATTAAATATTTCTAAAAATCACATTCACGTAATTCCACTAAATAAATGGTTAAATTGCTTGTTATGAATAAAGTAATGTCTGAGTTGACACTGTTAGCGAGTTGATCTTTATTTATGCAAGTGCAAGTTGTATATTTACCAGCACTTACAAATTAATTTTCAGGATGTGAGCAGACAGGCAGTCTGCTCTGTATGATGGTGCTGGTTTTGCTCGTTGGTGTTCCAAAAAATAATAGGTGATGACACAACTCTCTTATTCTCAAAGCACACACTAATATCTTATGCTCATATTTATGTCAATGTGAGTTTTTGTATATTATGAGTCCACTACACAAATTAGTTAAGAAACACCACAGAATAAATAATGGGTACGCACAAGGCTGAGCTAAGCATTTATCATGTGAAAGAGTTAGTCAAAACTGATGTGATGATACTCAACCTATTGTGACACCCTGGAATGCAAATGGGATTGCAATATCTTTTACTACATTCGTGTTCTTTTGTGGAGTTTTTGCAATGTCTCTGGAGTGGCTGTTTGGAAAATTATATCTAGACTACCTATACTAAATATAAAAAAGACAATCCTAGCCTACCACATTTTATGAACTGAAATACAGAACAGCAGTCTTGAAGAATAGGTAGGACAGATATTATACTTTGCTCAAGGCCAGATGCAAAAACAGCAAAGTGAATAATGAAAAGTATAGTTTTTAAAACACGGCATTTTATTTCCTGCAGTTGCCAGGCTGTGCAAAACTGTTCCAAATATATACTCACCCTGCTCAGTGAAAAACTAAGTATTTAACCGAATGACCATCAGAGCTCTGTTCACACAGCCAGTCGCCTGAAAGAAAGGATACCCATAAGCCTAGATGCTGAAGAGTGCGATCATCTGTTATGCTCTGACAGCAGGATCCATGTTCAGGCGCGCGCGGCAGTTCAGACAGGGTAATTAGCCTGAAGTATCTTGTAGGAAATGGTAAAGTGCTCTTCTGATTTGGAGGTTCAGTGCCTGCTGGAAAGCTGCACTAACTCAAAAAGTAGTGCCATACAGGGAAAACAATTATTTCTGACTGAAGATGGGTAGAAACTTTTAGACAAAATTGTGTTTGTCAGAACTTGCTAGCCACAGTTGATGTGGAAGCTTCTCTCTGCCAAATGGGCTCTGCTGTGGTATTTATGTGCTAAAGTTTTAAACTTTTCCAATTTTATTATTTTATTTTTTTTTTAGTTTTAGTTTTTTGCATTTGCCAAACCAAAAATTCTGCTGATCTGGTTCAAAAGAACAATCAAGAACAATAAACTAATTTAGAAAAAGAGTTTACAAGTAAATAAAAATATTAATTTACCTGGCCTGTTTTCACTTCCTGATTTTTATTTTTCTTTGCTTCTTGTATTATTACTTTGACATTTTGAAATCAGAGCAGCACCTTTTTTTTTTTTTTTTTTTCTAGCTGAATGACTGAGCTCAGCATTTTGGGGTGAAAGAGAAATTCCCAGAAAATACTGCAGGTAGGATACTTCATGCTTTGCTTTCTGCAGCATGCAGAGGAGACCACTGAAGCTGCAAAGGGTACCAGTCTGTGTCTGAGCAACTGGGAAGGAGCAGTATCTCTTAGAGGTCCAAGCCACAGCCTTTCTTCTTCTGAAATAGTGATCAGGAGGCTTCATCTTTTGATCCACCTTTGGCTCGGAGGATTGCTGACATCTTTCCTTCCTGATCTCTCTTTGGATCTTGCCTGTGGCAGCAGGGCTGGACTGGTGGCTGTGGATGCCAGTGCACAAGGAGGCCGTGAGTGGCCTGGTGCCGGCCACAGCAATTTCCATCCAGCTCCCAGACCCATATGGTGCTGGGCAGGCACCGCTGGGGGTGAGCAGCAGCCGTGGGGGGAAGGAGAAATGGGAGAGATGTGGGGAGGGGATGGTGCAGGGGACGTGGCTGCAGGCCCGGTGCTAGAGGGAGACTGCTCTGAGGGACTGAGGCCAGTGGGCAACCCATCCTGAGGGAGTGACATTCCTGAGGGACTGTGGCCTAGGGGGACCCAAACTGAAGGAGGGACACCCCTGAGGGATTGCATCATGATGGGGACCCATTCTGGAGCAGAAGAGCAAGAAGAAACCAGGAGCAGAGGAGGAGAAAGAGCAAGAAGGAAGGAGCAGAAGCAGGAGAGCACTGTGCAGTGACAGCACCCTGCTCTGCTGCCTGCTGTCCCACCACAGGCAGCAAGTGGGGCTGGGTGCCATGCACCGTGAGAGCAAGGGAAGGTGCCTGTAATGGAGGGCGAGAGGAGGTAGGTTGGACTGAAACTGAGTGTGGGGAAGGGGAAGGAAAGATTTTTTTCCTAAGTGTTTGTTTAGTTGTTTGTCTTCCTGTTTTTCTTAATACTCAAATCAGTAATTAAAAGTTGATGTTAATTGGCAATAAATTAAAGTAAGTGAAATTCCCTAAGCTGAAGCTGTTTTGCCCATGACAGGTCCTCATCCTGAAACATTTGCTTCTGGTGGCATGACCGAGGAGGAATTTCTGTGATGAAGGAAGCAGGATTTCAAATGACCATAAAAATATGGAGCCTTCCCAGATGACAGTCTCACTGGCCTCGAGATATGGATGGCTACATTCTTCCTTCTCCATCCATCCTGCACCTTTCCCTCTCCTCAACTCCCTTTCTCTCCCTGTTAGGGAAGGTAGCTCCCCAGAAGAAAGCAGCTTTGGTGACAGGGCACAGAGCAGACATGCAAGAATGAGAAAACTTCTTCAGAAACGATACAGTAGAAATTCTCAAGGTGCTGCAGGACTATGTCCTTGAAACTATTACAGTACCTTTAAGGATGGCTGAATGCTGCTAGTGTTGTATAAAGAGTTTTGCATCTTTATTTAAACAACATTATTAAAATGAATGTAAAGTAATCTACTATAGCACCTTGTCCTTTTTTTGTGCTGAGTACACTTGGCAGAGGAAAAAAGGATGCACTTATTATTTGTGTGATGAATAAATGCTAAAATAAATCCTTGTTATGAAGCTTGCTTATATAGGTCTGTTTCGGATATTAAACCATTATATCTTGCCTCTAAACTACATTATTCCCCAATGTAAACAGAAATTTTCACAAGGTGGCATTTCATACTACACATTTAAATTTATATAAAGTAAGGCATACAGTGTTCAACATATAACAGTAAAAGCCTTTGAATTATATTTCTTAGAACTAGGTCCCATAAAGCATTCATTTTAGGATGAGGATATGTATATTCCTGCATATACTGGCATCTTTAGTTGAGAGAATGAGAATAATACAGCTATGTTAAAGAGCTATACTTGTCAGGCAAAATAATGGCATATTGCTTTTCTCTGAGTTAAAGGTGATAATTACTCATGGTTTATATGAAGCTGTCTGTATTACGCACCTTCTCTGATATTGCGATTCACCCTGTAGGCACCCCTGTAAGTTTACCCACAATGTCAATTAGTATCTTGGTGGGGGTTGGTTGTCCTGCAAAAAAAGGGAGCTGTGCTGGTAAATGGCCTCCTGTGTCGCAGAGTTCAGGACTCTTGTACTGCAGATAGCCATGCTATATAGCATCTTTTTTTTTTTTTCTTTTTTTTTTTTTTTCCATCTCATCATTCCCTATATGAAATCTGTCTACCTTTGCTGGAAGATGTTCTTCAATGTCTACTCCCAAACCTTATTTTACTTCAAAGCATTGCAAGTGAAACCAAAGCAGTGCCTTGTACAGAACCCTAATGCTTCTATGTTACTGAAATATTTCACCTGAACCTCTTCAAAGGATCACATTTGCATTTTTCTTGCCTCTATTACAGAAGTAGTAATTTTAGTACTGATTAATCAGCAAATGCAAATGCTAATAAATACTAACTTCGAGGAAGTCAGATTTTTAAGAAGCTAATTTTAATAAAGAGTTAATTTGGCCCTTCTGATATTTTTTTATTATTTTATTTTATTTATTTTATTTTATTTTATTTTATTTTATTTTATTTTATTTTATTTTATTTTATTTTATTTTATTTTATTTATTTTAATATTATTGGTGCTAGGTAAAGACACTGCTCGGTAGCAAAGCTTACACTAACTGGCTGATCTCTGTGAGGAAGTTCAAAGTCTGGAACTTTTTCCTTTGGTCTGATTGATTATTACCTTGCTGTAAGGCACGGGGAAAATAAAAAAGAGAGAACTCATAGTTTTATGTACTGTGCATGTGAAAGAAGGCATGCTGTCTCTGAGAAATGCAAACTCAACCACTAGCCTTAATAGACACTTCATATTTAAAATAGTCTATTTCCAGTTTTTTACTAGCTGTGCTTTTGCTTCCACTCTTTCACCGAGAGGTGCAGCTAGGTCTGTTCTTGAACACGCTTAACTTTTGCTGAGCCATCTGATTTTGGGCACTGCACGTGGGAATGTGCAGTAGGTAGGTGCAGATAACACAGTGGGGCAGGACTCCCTGTAAATTGGGACCGAGCTGAATAAATTAGAGGCAACGATGTAAAATTTGTAGCTTGTGACCTATTTTTCTCTTGCATTTCACCAAGCAAGGGGATAGTTGAGGAGCCTTCTCCAAGCTTTAAGAGCTCTCCCTACCTTTTCCTAGTTGAACTTCGAGTAGAAGGAAGCATCCCAGTGAATAAATGACAGGGAGTCAGGTTTGACTAGACTGTGTGAATGAATCATGCTCTTTTCTAGCAGGATTAGTTTTATAGATCTGTTGGGCTGAAAATTCACTCACACTGACATAGAGAAGTCCAAGTGACCTCATTTTATCCCAGAAATGGCTACAGTACCTTAAAGGCATTAACCTCATAGGGATAAGTTTGACATCTACCCATTACACAGGGCTAGGTATCTGTAGATACGGATACCCTGGAGGATATCTGCAAAACAGAGTTGAAACAGGGATGTCTATTGGCAGGGGTAGCTAAGGCAGACTTTTCAAATTTGAAGACACTTGGGATGGACTGATTGCCATCAAATGTCTCACAGTCCAGACTGCTGCAGAGACAGCAGACAATGAACACAATAAACAGTGGTTTTTTTTTGGATGGCATTTGCCATCTTTTAGGGATTGTTGGAGGGTGATTGTGAGAGGCAGGGTTTCAGAGGTGTTCTGGGAATCACATGTGATGTTGCAGATGACACATCAGAGCCTGGTGCAGAGACTCCAGAACAAAAGGCACAGCCTCTTCCTTGTTTCTGCCTGGTTTCTACCTTTTTTGGATTTCTTATTCTTATATAGAAGGGCAAAAGTAAGACTGAACAAACCTACTGGTGAGCAACAGAATCCAGAAGGAAATCAAGTCAAGGCTCCATGCCAGAGCTCAGGTCTTCACATCCGGCATCAGTTGCTTGGTGTCAGACATAAAACCACAGCAGAATGCATAGGGACTGAGACTTCCAGCTGCGGCTTGGTAACAGATGGTTGAAAGTGGCCACTCTTAATCTTTTGAAGTTTCTATTTTTGCATGTTAATTTTTTGTGATAAGAGCTTCTGTTGATGTCATAGCTGAGCAGACGCTATCCTGTTTGTATGTATATGCTTTCCTATTCCCTTGTAGCAGCACAGACCATGGTAAAGTCTGAACTGTGATGAGAAGATCCATCTAGCTCAGGGACCTGAGGGACACTAAGACAGCAGACAGGCAGTTTGCTGAGCTGCTCTGTGTATTTCTTGGCTCCAGCGAAGAGCTGAGCCTTTCCATTGCAAATGTGCATGAAGAAAATTTCTATGAGGGAAGATATGATCGTGTTTTGGGAGGATGGATGTGATCAGGGGTATACATTCAGTTTAGTGAGGAGAATACAAACTATAAATAGAAGGTAGGGTGATTATGTTTAGGCAGGTTACTACTGACTATATGTTTTGACAGTGGACATTCACATTTTGCTTGCCTTATGGAAGAAATACAAAACTTTTTTGCTGTTGTTCTTTTGCATACTTTTTTTTTTTTTCTGTCTTACTAACCTTTCCTGTCAGAGGTATGCAGGCAAACAACAGAAAAGTCTGCTGCATCTTTTCGTAAGTCCTAGGAAGATTCACATGTAGTTCGATTTGAGTTCAAAATAATGATTCTTCTGGGAAAACAGTGCAGTCCTGGACTGAGATCTTAGTCACAGTCATTTCAGTGGTAGCATCACAAACTTGCTATCAAATTTTTCCTGGGTTACAATGTATGATGCAAACAGGCTCTTGAGGCCCATCAGAAAGATGCTCATTATTAAACTATACTAACATAAAACATCCTTTTAAAACATCAGCCAGGTGATTAATCCAAATGGCACTATGCAAATAGTTGTTTCTGTCTCTTCCTGTGGTGCCCACACTTTTGCCTTCAGGGCTGGAAATAAGAATGTTTCTTTCTTCCTTCCTGTTGAAAAGGCAACTCTTGCCAGAGAATGTGTTTCTCAACAGTGGACAAGTGAAAGTTTGAATTGGTCCTCTGAATACATTTAAAAGTTGCACATGAAAAAAACCTACGTTGCAAAGGTATGAATATCGTTGATATGAATCGCAAGCTTTCGAGAGGTGGAATAGGCCAGAGCAATTACAAATGAAATTCAATGCATACTGAAAGAAGTCAAGAGTTGTAACATAAAAATAATCTTCTACCCATTCCCTTTCTGTCACATTGATTGCACTCCTTGAATCACATGCCAAGCACTATATACCTTCACACTGTTGTCCTCTTCACCGAAATTTCAAAGCTTGCATTTCTCTCTCCACCTAGTGCCTATCCTCTCTCCTCTGTTATTTTTACTATAATTGTTACGGTGTTAGCTCTGCTGGTCCCTTCAGAGAGCTGAGATCTGAATGGTGTCTGTATACACATTCAATATTTATATATATTTTTATCAGTAGGGTATTAGTTTTTTTCTTTCCCTTGCTGTATCAGTCTAGAAATGGGAGGGATGTTATTGCAACAGCCTTGGCTTTTCTCTTGTGTCGGAATTTTTCAGATGACAGAGTTACCTTTTTAATTATAACCATAATAGGGAATGGACTCCAGATCTGTCACTTGAATTATTTAGCCTGACACTTAACAAATAGGGCAGCTTAAGTTCTCCGTGGAAGGAGTTTAGTTAAGAAGGAGGAAGCAAATCAAGCCAGTTGCATATCTAAATTGTGAGTGCACTAGTGTGTGAACCCTACCACACTATCATGTCAACTTTTGATAGCGATTAAAGGAAGATGATATATTTTGTTTCAGCTTTGGTGATTTAGAAGGTGTTCAGAAGGTTTCCTTTCCCCTGCAAGCCCACATTATGCAGTCTTGTTTTTTTGAAATCCAATCTGTCTGTGTCAGAAGCCCAGCAGTAAGTCTGCTTCTCTGTATGAGGGAAATTGTTTTCTACTAACTGATGACCTCAGCGTAGCAGTTTCTTTTCCAGCACATCAAAGCTCACAGTCAGACTTGCTGCAGCAAGTGCACTTTTGAGTGGCTTTATGACATATAAAGACCCTCTTTGGCATTCATACTGTGCTTCTCTATTGTTTACAAGCTAGCAGTGAATTATTTATGGAAGTTGCTAGAGATATGACTCTCTTTTTACCCAAAAGCTGTATTTTATCTTGTGTTGAGATTTTATGTGAAAGCTATTTTGGGGGTTTATGTCCTTTTTATGTTTATTTGACAGGTTTTACAGAACCAATCCCTTGTTTCCATTTTTATTACTGTTAAAAACCATCTCTGAAAATTATTACTAAATGCAACATGGCTTTAACTGAGCTGATGATATTATTCTTTGCATTTCTGTTTGTGAATGATTTCAGAGATCATACTGGACAAACTAACAGGACTATTCTTAGCAAAGGAGCAGCCATTTTGTTTCTTCAAATAAAGCTTAAAGTCATTGGTTCCTATGTGCAAAGTACAGACCTTAGATCAGGGTCAAATTATGCTTCACTCTAACAATATTCGTTAGTTATGATATCAGACAATAGTTTCATTGGCATAAGGTCAAACTGTTACTAGTGACCAATGTGAAAACTCACTGATTGTTTGCTCTATTTTATAGAGCTTTGAAGCATCAAAAACAGGCAGAGTTATGAAAGTTTGATGAAATTGATCTTAGAAACTACTTCTATAATTTCAGTTTTAGAGGACTGAACTGTAATTTGGTATTTTCTTTTCCCAGTTAACAAAAGGAGGGCAACTGCTTTTGTTGCTACTTTACTCTTAAGATGCTATTTAGACTTTCCATAAATGCCAGACTCAGAATATGTTCAGTTCAGAGAACAGAGTGATTCTAGACACTGGTGATTAAAACTGGCTGAGAAAGACCTTTCTTCCCCAGGTTCTTCACCCTACATGTATTTATCCTCTGGGTGATGGTACTGCCTAAATGTCATAATTAGGTTCTCTGCTGGAGGCAGAGCTAGGGATTTCTCCTGCTCTTCAATTCACATTCAGACACATATGTATCATTTGACATCAGCTTTCTGGAAATGGTGGCCCTGTGTCTCAATCTGTTTGTTTGAATTTAGGATCTGGAATGCTTACATGTGTGCATTTACAGCCTGAAAGCCTAAGTAGATAAACTTTGGATTTGTTGCTATGATCAGTGGCTACGCTGCTGATATTTTGCATGGCTTTTTAAATATTTTTCACAGAGAAGTGATTTTACATGGAAGTATATGTCTTATGGACTAAAAGTTAGGGTACTTCAGAAAATAGAAATGCCCTAGTGTAGGCATTTCTGTATTTGTTTTTGCAACATGGAACCTCTGGGTTTGTTTGGTAGTGGTGTAACTTGCACATCAAGTGCCATGCTCATTTCACCTAACTTCATGTGTCTTTGGAATAGGTGTGTAGAGCTGACACAATCATCTTAACTTCCTTTGCACTTAATGGTGATAAGAAGACTTTACTGGGTATTGAAATGACTTTGACTCTAAGACATCTGCTGTTCTGAGCAACAATTGAGCTTTTGCAAAGTAAATGTGACATGATCACCACATGATTTGTGTTCATGGCTGACTGGATCAAACTTATTTGTGGTTGGTAGAGCTTGTCAGTTTACAGAGGTAAAGCTTCCCATGGAAATTGTTTTGAATATATAACATCGTATTTGCAGAAGAGGGTAGGACCATTAAAAAATCCTTTCATTTAATTGTAAGAGAGCTGGATTAGCTCTGAATGCTTTTGGATATACTATTTTTAGTGACAGCGGTTCCTCTTGTGGGTTAAATATTTATGTTGGCAGCTTCTTGAGTCTTTTTTTGGAGGAAATATATGATCTTCTGAAACATTTCATGGCTGCCAGATTTTAATCCAAAGGGCTCAGATGAGTTGCCTAAATACAGACACTTACTTTCATTTGAAATGCTCCAGGGCATCCCTGACATCTGAATGGGGCTGTCAGATAGTACACAAGAAAGAGGGGAGATACATACACTGCTGGAACAGCAGCTGAAGGCCAGCCAGGATACCCTGGAACTTCTCAAATGGCATTACATATCTATGTTTACAATGTGAATTATGCCCTAATTTCCTTCTGTGGTTTCCTTCAACTCTCCAGTTACGGTACTTGGGCAAAAGGAATTTGAATCACCTTCTCTAATTATTCTTGCTGTAATGGATTCCTAGTGGAGAAAGTACATATTTCACTTCTTGTCACAATGGTTGTGATGTACTGTTTGACTTACAGATATCTTGCCACGTATTAATATATATCTTAAAATGGAACCATAGAATGGTTAGGGTTGGAGGAGGCCATTAAGATCATCTATTTCCAATCCCCCTGCCATTGGCAGGGACACCTTCCACTAGATAAGGTTGCTCAAAGCCCCATCCAACCTGGCTTTGAATACTTCCAGGGATGGGGAATCCAAGACTTCTCCAGCAAAGTTGTTCCAGTGTTTCACCACCTTCATATTAAAGATTTTCTTCTTAATATCTAATAAATGATCTAAATCTACGTATTTTTTTCATAATAAAGCCTAACATCTCTTCAGATTTGCCTCTTGTTACTGCAACATCTCTCCATCTCCAAGATAATTGAAGTCTAGCCTGTGAGCCATGGTCATATTGTCAAGTAGGACCCTGCCTCTCAAAATCTGAAAGACTATGGAGCCTGCAAAAAGCAGATTGGATTCAGTCAGTGACTTGAAGACCTATTTTCTGCCTGAATTAGGAGTCAGCATCGAGACATGATGGAGCTAAAAACAAGGAATGAAGTTTATTGGCCCTCAACCGAAGTTTTCATACTCATACATTGTTCTGTATAGTGAGCTTTCATCAAATGCAGCTGGACCTATATGTGAGAGGCAAGTATTAAACAGGAACCTATCCAGCTGAATATTTCAACCAAAACTCAAAAATGACCAACTAGTAAAAAAACCTCAAAGTACAGAGAAAAATGTTATGTAACAAATTGTTTTAAAGGCATTCAGAATAGCCTAGAAAGCTCTTTATTCGTTTTCTAATGGGCCAAATTATTGCTTAGTTTTAGACAGTTTTTGTCATATTATTATTACTATTACTACTACCACCACTTGTACTTGTACTTGTACTTGTACTTTTCTACTTCTACTCCTACTTCTACTTCTACTTCTACTTCTACTACTGCTTTATAGCTAACTGGTTTAACTCACTATATATGGTTATGACGATACCTTGTTTAACTCACTTTATTTTGAGTACCTGTACTTTTTGCTTCTTAAACACAGAAAGGCACAGTGCTGCAGCCTATTGTATCAGAAAATTTCCTTAGAAAGTAGCCCTGTGTCTCTCACTGGGACGCTGATTTTGTTCAGACCACTGTCTATTGCTTTGCTCTTCCAGACTTCCCACGGAAGAGCAGTGATGGTTTATACTTGGTTCTTTAAATTCAGCAGACAAGCATCTCACATCTGGTCAATTACCTGTGTCCTACTTGCCCTTTCTGTCTAATCCCTCTCATATACAAGTCCTTTATGATGTGACAGTTGAACATTAAAAAAAATGTGAGGTTAGATCAGACACAAGCTGAAGGTAACCCCTGTCTAAATGACAGATGCCTGCATTTTACTTACATTTTGCTCCTCCAGCACAAATGCCTACGAAACTAATCTTTCATATATGATTTTACAGAATTTTAAATTAGAACAAAATTTGTTAGGTTACCTTTTCAAAATTAAAAACATTGACAAAATGAGTTTCACATAAAAGGTCTATTTATTGGCAATGCTGGTTAAAGGTATAAGATCCTGTAGAATTTCTATTAAAAATGACTGAATGAATCCTGGATTTGATGCTTGGGCAGTGGAGTAAAAATAAAGCACCTTAAATACCTTGTGCTGTTGTGCTGATGGATGACACCTTCATGTCCATTTTATGAGCAACTTTAGTCCTATAATTTTGGGACACTTCAACATGTAATTTAAACCCATCTGGAGTCAAGAAGTTTTTTTTTTTTTTTTGGTAACCATTAGAACTTGCTTTTCTCTTATATCTCATCCTTTCAAACTCATTAGAACTGACATAGATTGTATTTTAACATTTTCATTATGACCAGTATGTGCACGGACTTGGTGTAAAAGAAGAAGGGCCAAAGAAAAAGTGCCCATGGAATAAATATTCTCAAGTCACTATCATTTTTTCTGGGGACACTGGGATAGTTTAAGCCAGAGACCTTTAGCCCTTGCACTAGTCAAAAAGGAACATTTTTTGATGTAGTTTCATCCCATATTTGTATGTATTTAAATTGATACTCAGGTGCTGTTATCCTGTGCCTAACTCACAGAGCTCTGAAGATTTGTCTTGCTCTTCACTTTGCTATTCGTTTAATCATAACTAATTTCAATAAGACCAGTTTCCAAAGTGTGGTCAGATGATGACTACTGGACCGCAAAACAATGGAAATTCTTTCCTGGGGTTATTGAACTGCAGTGTGAATAGCATTTAGAATTTCAAGTGTAAAGGGTGCATGACTGCAAAAAATGAAGAGGGCAAACAATGACCCACACATCACTCCCCAGCTGGAGAGCAATGCATTCAGTCATTAGCATAGACAACATGAATGGATATCACAAGCATTGATTCCCAGTCCCAACTAATTTGCATTCTGGACATTCAAGTTTGCTTGGCATAATCCTCATCCTTTCAGAAGTGACACTTCTTCTTCCGTAATACTTCATAACACTCAAGATTAATCCAGTATTCAGCATAGAATTAATCAAAAACATTAAAAATATATTTTAATGTTTTTGCCAACTCTAACTATAAACTCTACGACAAATGATGAGAGGCTATTTATATATGTGTTTTCAGAGCTCTTAGCTAACACAGCAAATCCATACATTCACTCCTCAGCCTCCAACCCTTTGCCATTTCCATGCCCTTAACATGGTACTTATTCACTGAAAATTAAAGCATTATCATTTCTGTATTCAATCCCTCTGTAATAGCGGAAGCAGTAATCTAAACAGTCTGCTAGATTCCAATGACATATTCATTAGGACTGAATTATGAGTTCAGCACATACTGAAAATAGGGAGTGCTTAGTACATTTGTACAGCTGTCATTTTGTTGCAAGCACAGACCAGGAGAGGAATGACTGCAAGAACAACTGCTACGGTTCTATACCTACCAGCTGTTTTGGTAACCATACTCTGCTTTCCTCCTTAAAAATAGTATTCCTCTGACAGGATTTGCCTGACAGAGCAAAGGAATAAGGTGATATTTTGAACTAAATATAAGAAAAACAAGGGGGTTCCGAAGTGTTGGGTAAAATATGATTTAAAACTACCAGATGACTGAGAATAAAACCCACTTGCTGCAATATAATTTATCTTTAAAAAAAGTAAAAAAGTACATAAGTTCACATCACACCATATGTTGTTGAGTTAAATCTGCTTCATAGTTTTGAGTCAAGAACATATGCACCCAGTGAAGTGACAGTTGTTATGGAAAATATGACTGTTTTGTTAGTAAATAAATTAGAAAGCTACAAACAGTCCCTTAAGTGAATTTCTTTTCTCTGGTAGATTAGCACGCAGAGCAGCCATTACCATGAAAGAATGTTTAAGGCCGAGTGACTCCTAATCACTTTAGAGACTGGAGGAGGTGACTATGTGTGTATGAAAGTCTGAACAAGCCTGCTTGTCTGAGAAGAGGAGATCACATAAATACATTTGTTTTACTGCAGGTGGCATTTTAATATTTCAGTTCCACCTTTTTGAATGCATAGTGCTCAGCCTGTCAGTCAGAGAGGAGTAAGAGAAACAGATCTGTTTTTGCCAGAGACATTTTCTCATTTGATCCTATATATCTAATGTGTAAATCAAGACATGCCACCTGCTGAGTGAAAGCTTAGTTAGGTTATGTGGGCATTTGTGTTCACTTATCAGGCAGACCACTGTGGCAAAATTGCAGTTGTTTCAGCACAGCCTGCTGAAATTGGTGGAGAGGTGCTGGTGCTCTGTCTGGCATGCTGAAAACTGGTGTGCTCTAGTCTACTGGCAAACTGGTGATGCTGCAGAGACTATGTCAATACTTGTTCTGAGGTGACAGCTTTATGGGAGGGTGGGGAAAGGTCATTGATGCGTGGAAAAAAGGACATAGAAAAAGATCTAGGAGGGTATATGAAGGACATAGAGAAGTCTTTGCCTTAGAGAACAGGCTTTTGATGTGACTAGTTGCATTCTGAGTTTGGGACTAGTAAAAGGATATTTGAGTCATTACTGTGCCTCAGATGACGAAGCGGCCAAACTCAAATACTTTGACATTGTTGACTTCCGTGCTAGTGCTACCTGAAATAGGAAGGGCAGTTTCTGAACTGCAGCATATGTGCATTCTGTTAGGGTATGTGATAAAAGCTGGTCTGCACACCCACAACTGAGCTTAGAGTGACAACTTGGGGAAAGCCCCAATAATGCCCTTCCCAGCCACTCCCAGGTCCATCCCAGGAGCCACCATCCCAATGAAGGCCCAAAGATGGGCAGAGGGAAACCCAAATTAGAGACCCAAATTGAGGGACACCCTGTCAGGGATGCTGTCTGGATCAGCTTTTGGAATAAGTGGGTTGCCTCCTTGGGATGGGGCATATTATCATCAGCAGGAGAGCACCTGAAAAGCAACACTAAGGAATTCCAGCCACTCCAGCCAGTAACTCAGCTTCATCAGGGGCTCAACTTAAATGTCTGTATGCTAACACATGTAGCATGAAGAATAAACAAGAGGAGTTAGAGATGTATGCACACCTGCAGGGCTATGACCTCACTGGCATTATGGAGATGTGTCGGGATGGCTCCCATGTCTGGAGTGTTGGAGTGGAAGGATACAGGCTCTTCAGGAAGAACAGGCAGGGGAGACAAGGAGGGGGCATCGCCCTCTATGTCAGTGAGCAACTGGAGTGCATGGAGCTCTGCCTGGGGATGGACGAGGAGCTGAAAGAGAGCTTGTGGGTCAGGATTACAGGGAGGGCAGGGACAGGAGACATTACAGTGGGGGTCTGCTACAGGTCACCTGATCAGGAAGACCAAGCAGATGAGACCCCCTTTAGACAGAAGCAGCCTCATGTTCACAAGCCCTGGTCCTCATGGGGGACTTCAACCACCCCAATACTGTTGGAAGGACAGCACAGAGAGGAATACAAAGAAGTTATTCAAGCAGCCAGGAATCAGGTTAGGAAAGATAAAGCCCTATTAACATTAAATTTGGCCAGGGACATCAAGGGCAACAAGAAAGTCTTCTATAGGTAGAAAAGTAATAAAAGGAAGACTAGGGAAATTGTGGGCCCTCTCTGGATGGAAACGGGAGAGCTGGTTTCCTGGGATATGGAGATGGCTGAGGTATTCAATGACTTTTTTGCCTCAGTTTTTACTGACAAGAGCTTTAGCTACACGGACCAAGTCCCAGGAAGCAAATGCAGGGATTAGGAGAATGTTGAAACACCCACTGTAGGAGAAGATTAGGTTCAAGACCATCTAAGAAACTTAAAGGTGCACAAGTCCATGGGACCTGATGAGATACATCCATGGGTCCCGAGGGAACTGGTGGATGTAGTTTCTAAGCCACTATTCATCATATTTGAGAGGTTATGGCAGTCGGATGAAGTTCCTACTGACTGGAAGAGAGGAAACATAAGCTGCATTTTTAAAAAGGAAAAAAAAGGAAGACCTGGGGAACAACAGGCCAGTCAGTGTCACCTCTGTGCCTGGCAAGATCATGTAGCAGATACTCCTGGAAACTATGCTAAGGCACATGGAAAACAGAGAGATGATTGATGACAGCCAGTATGGCTTCACTAAGGGCAGATCATGCCTGAAAAATCTGGTGGCCTTCTATGATGGGGTTACAGCATTGGTGGATAGAGGAAGAGCACCTGAAATCATCTACCTGGACTTATGCAAAGCATTTGGCACTGTCCTGCATGATATCCTTGTCTCTAAATTGGAGAGACATGGATTTGATGGATGGACCACTCAGTGGGTAAGGAATTGTCTGGATGGTTGCACTCAAACAGTTGTGGTCAATGGCTCAATGTCTGGGTGGAGATCAGTAATGAGCGGTGATCCTCAGGAGTCAGTATTGGAACTAGCACTATTTAACATCTTTGTCGGTGACATCGACAGTGAGATTGAGTAAACCCTCAGCAAGTTTGCTGATGACACCAAGCTGTATGGTGAGCTCAACATGCTGGAGGGAAGGGATGCCATCCAGAGGGACCTGGACAGGCTTGAGAAGTGGGCCTGTGCAAAACTCATGAAGTTCAACAAGGCCAAGTGCAAGGTCCTGCATCTGGGCCAAGACAATCCCAAGCACAAACACAGGCTGGGTGGAGAATGGATTGAGAGAAGCTGGATTGAGGAGAAACCTGGGGTTGTTTGTTCATTAGAAGCTTGACATGAGCTGGCAATGTGTGCCTGCAGCCCAGAAACCTGACTGTATCTTGGGCTGCATCAAAAGCAGTGTAGCAGTGTGGCTGAAGGAGTTGATTCTCCCCCTCTGCTCTGCTCTCTTGAGACCCCACCTGGAGTACAGTGTTCAGCTCTGGGTTCCCCAACACAAGGACATGGACCTATTAGAACAAGTCCAGGGGAGGGCCATGAGGATGATTAAAGGGCTGGAGAATGTCTCCTATGAAGACAGGCTGAGGGAGTTGGGGTTTTTCAGCCTGGAGAAGAGAAGGCTCCAGGAAGGCCCTATAGCGACCTTCCAGTACCTAAAGGGGGCCTATGGGAAAGCTGGGGAGGGACTCTTTGTCAGGGAGTGTAGCAATAGGACAAGGAGTAATGATTTTAAACTAAAAGAGGGTAGGTTTAGATTAGATTTAAGGTAGAAATTCTTTAATCTGAGGGTGGTGAGGCACTGGCACAGGTTGCCCAGAGAAGCTGTGGATGCCCCATCCCTGGAGGTGTTCAAGGCCAGGCTGGATGGGACTTTGGGCAACCTGGTCTGATGGTAGGTGTTCCTGCCCTTGGGTTTGGAATTAGATTGATCTTTAAGATGCCTTCCAACCAAACCATTCTATGATTCTATAATTATGGGATACATAGGAAGAACATTTTGGGGTCTCACAGGACTTATTATGACATGCTTTGGGGAGGAAGCAAATATGGGAAAATAGAGTAGGGAGACAAAAAGGCTAGGTCATGTGTAACTAGCAGGTGGGTCACTATGCTTGCTCGACTGTGTTCTCTGCCTCGTGAGTGCAGTGTGTCCAGACTTTGTATTAAAATACCTTTCTAGCTCTTTCCTGGGTGAGGGACTCTACCTTGTGTGCACGTGTGTACAGGGTGTGAGTGCGGCAACTGCAGTCTGACTGAAGGTCAGAGGGCCCATGTTCACAGCACCAGCAACGAGAGTGAGTGCAGATGTATGCGTGTATGATGGCTTGCGAAGATCAAGTTCAACCAGCTGGTGAACAGGGGAAATGGCCTGGCGGCAAGGGGTGAGAGCAATGGCACAGAGGGTTGGCTGTTGGACTTGTGAATCCCAGCCAGCTCTGCATGTGCACAGTGGTGCTGGGGGGTGTATGTCCAGGCACCAGCAAATGGGGAGAAATGGGATCCAGGATAAAGTTGTATTTACATGGGATAATGGCATATATTTAATTACAGACTTCTTTAGCACATTTAGGACACTGTAAGTATTACCCTGGTGTCTGCTGAGGGCTAGTGAATTTTGGAATTAGAAGGTCTTTGTTGACCTTCCTTTCTCTCATTTTCACAGTCCTTACTCAGTTCCTTTTTTTTTTTTTTTTTTAATAATTCCCAGAATGTATTGTAGTATGACTGTGTTTGACCACCCACGGACTGTATGTGGCAAATGGCTGATCTCTATACTAACTGGAGTGCTATAGTCAGCATTTATCTTTTATATGAATAAAGCATGAGTTTGCCTTCAAGGTTCTGTTCAACTGTGACTGTAATATTAAAAAAAAATTTCTTTGGCTTCTTTCACATCCCTGCTCTCTTTTGTCCAAAAGAGGGCAGCCTATGCCTGACTTTCTTCCAATTTTTAGCTTTTTTTTTTTTTTTCCCTCAACAATCAATCTTTAATTGCACAAAAGATGGTCACCTTTTACTTACAGTTCAAAATATGTGGATCTCTTTGCTTCTTCACTAATGAGAATGATTCACAAAATAGGGGAAAAGAAAACTATTCACTGCAATTTTGAAAATAATGAAGCATGCATTTTCTTTATATATACATATTTTTTCTCCACAAGTGAAAGATTTTTCCCACAAGGAAAGAGAGGGCTCTTGTTTTAATCTATTGTGTTAATGTGCTTATAGTGTAATCAGGATAGTAGCATTTAACCTTTCACATAGTGGAAGGATAAATTCATCCTGGTAGATCTAGTCTTATGTATCTGTGTGGCACCATATTGGGTTTCTCTCTCTTGACATGAAAGCTCCTTGGGACAAACACAGGCATTAGGTAACTTGTCCTGTGACTGTGCAGCAGTACTAACACTTCAGGAGATATGAGTCTGAGTAGTCAAGAATTCACCAACGCAACATACTGTGGAGAGATGCTGTTGCCTAACTCTGTATTTCATCCTTCTGTCTTTTTTACTGTCACGGGCTGTGCCCTTCATGTCCACATATTTTGCCTATGGCAGGAAAGGAAGAATGTTATTATGTTACAGGCACCCCCCAAACCCCAGACTGTCCCACTGGTGATTTAGTTTTACTTTGGTCTGCAGCAATGTAGGGAGAACCAAGCCCTTTTCCCACCTTTTACAGAGAAGCTGTATGTGAAAGCAGATCTGCAAATGACCGAGCACAGCAGCCAGTGCACGAAGAAGAAGAGAAAACAGATTCAACAGTCAGTGAAGTTTAAAATACAGCAGTTTGCTTATGGATTTTATTTTCTGTTCATATTTGATCATACTTTAGTCCCCTTTTTCTGAATGAGTGACTGATGTAACTGAAGGGATGTAGGAAAGACGTTTCTGGACACTTATTTGGGATGGCCTATATAGTTGGCAACCCGTAAGTAAAGCTCTCCCACATCAACATAGTTATGCAGCATAACATCACATACTCTCCATATGCAGATGTGCATATAGATATGTATATATATAAAATGCTATCCATATGTGTGTATACCATTGAGAGAACTCCTAGTGAGGTGCTGTGGTGACAGCACTAAGCAATGACTTAATGTATTAACAGCAAACCTATTGATATTAAAAATGTAGATCTGTTATTTCTCATTGATTAATATAGCTAATCATTAATATAGAGTAAATTATCCCCACCAAATCAATCACACAATAAGAAGTTGTCTAAGCCAGTTCCTGCTTTACAGAACTCTTCTACCATTACTTACCTTGGGGTCTCTACTGCTATGTACTATGCCACAATTTTTGAGTGAGTGGGAGAGATGAAGAGTATGCCTACATATATACTCATCTTACTCTTTTCATAGTCCACAAAACAACGTGTGCCTGGCTCTGTCATTTTCGTTATCTCATTTTCAATTCTCCTTGTTTTACCTCTTTTGTCTTTTTCCGTTCTCTGCAAATCTTGTCATGACTCACAGTAGGTCTTGGATAAGGACACAGACTGCTGCCACTTTCAAATATTATCTATTTCTTCACAGTTTTCTCAAGAAAAATTAGAAATCTCTGTCACATCAATAAGTTTTTGGATCTCTGGTTTTATGACCAGATTTTTTTTTTTATGAAATAATGGAGAGTTAAAAATAATAGACTTGACAGCTAAGAGGCAGTGCTCAGAAACAGAAAAGTGAATGAATGGACAGACAGTTTCAGGGAGCACTGAAAGACCAGAGGAGAAATAAGACAGTTGCTACCCAGTAACAGAAATCGATCACCTGTCTCTTCCTGCTGTCTTGGGCTGAAGAGTAAGGATGCACCCTCCTACAATTACCAGTCCAACTACGAAACCAATACAAGCCTGAAATTAACCCAACTCTTCCACTGTCTTCCTCTTTACAGACTAGCTGATAGAAATACTGAGCATGGGGATTCAGACAGTGCTTGGGAATCTGCATTTCAGAATTAAAGATGGAATTTTAAAGATGATTTGAAAAAATAATCTATGCACTAAATTCTGTGCTGAGTTTACTTATCTAATGATAGGTAGGTGCACATTAATCTCAACGCGAATGTAATACCTTATTCCCTCTTTTGGTTACAGCTGGGAACAAAATTCTGTCATGGTCTGTACTCTGCTGAACTACATAGTTTAGGGAAAAACTAATTCAGTGAATATAAAGCCCATAGAGGGGGTGACAAACTCCCTTTGCTTTCTTTTCAGAGCATAAAATTAAATAAGAATATTAAAGCAGGATCTATCAAAAAGATGTTATCCCACTTAGAAATCGGTGAGTTCTTGCTATCTAGCACTGTGTGGAAGTGACTCAGATGTCTGAATTGAGACCAAGCTACTTAATTATTTGTTAGGATTTCTGTCTTCCACTTTCCTTCATCAGACAAAACAAAAGATATCTATGCTTTAGTTTGCAATCATGGGTCAGGAACTGTCCATTGGTTTTAATTAAGAAAATCAGCCATGTAAAATATTCCTCTTCCTCTTCCTCTTCCTCTTCCTCTTCCTCTTCCTCTTCCTCTTCCTCTTCCTCTTCCTCTTCCTCTTCCTCTTCCTCTTCCTCTTCCTCTTCCTCTTCCTCTTCCTCTTCCTCTTCCTCTTCCTCTTCCTCTTCTTCTTCTTCTTCTCCTTCTCCTTCTCCTTCTCCTTCTCCTTCTCCTTCTCCTTCTCCTTCTCCTTCTCCTTCTCCTTCTCCTTCTCCTTCTCCTTCTCCTTCCTCTTCTTCTCCTTCTTCTTCTTCTTCTCCTTCCTCTTCTTTTTCTTCTTCGTCTCCTTCTTCTTCTTCGTCTCCTCCTTCTTCTTCTTCTTCTTCTTCTTCTTCTTCTTCTTTCTTCTCCTTCTTCTCCTCCTCCTCCTTCTTCTTCTTGTTCTTCTTGTTCTTGTTGTTGTTGTTGTTGTTCTTCTTCTTTCTTCTTCTTTCTTCTTCTTCTCATTTTTTTTTTCTTCCCAGATGATCCTTCATTGTATTTTCATTAAGGTTTTACCTATACCCATGCCTGTACATATACCAGTCTATCTATCTATAGAATCAGAGAATCACAGAATATCTCACGTTGGAAGGGACCCACAAGGATCATTGAGTCCAACTACTGGCTTCACACAAGACCACACAAAAATCAGATCATGTGTTGGAGAGCACTGTCCAAGTGGTTCTTGACCTCCAGCAGGGGCTCAGTGCCACAACCAGTGCCACGGGGAGCCTGTTCCAGGACTCAGCCACCCTCTGGGTGAAGAGCTTTTTCCTGAGATCCAGCCTGAACCTCCCTTGGTGTGGCTTCATGCCACTGTACTTTTGTACAGAATCTAGGTATAAGAAAGATTAGAAATGTCTTAGGTGAAAGCAAACAAGCAGCATTAGACAGTCATGCTTAGTTCATTTACAGCCATGAGTTTTCAGGCTTTGGCACTGCATTAATCAATCGCACATGCTTCCTCATTAAAGTTAAGTCAACAGCTAATGTGGGCCTGTATATCAGGTAAGCATTAGAGCATCAGTGATTACCTAGTGTATGTTATTATAAGTTATTTTATGTTATTGTTGTAATATTTTATATTTTCATTTTTTATGTCAGGTATTTCTTAGATGGGGTAGAGTACCAGCACATTTCTCAAAGTTGAAACAATAATCCTGTGCATCAAAAGTATTCAAAAAAGTAAACTGTGTCCATAAATAAACTTTACAGTAGTCTTTTACTATGAAAGTGTAAAGGTGAAACAGAACCTTTTCTTCTGATTCAGGAATAGATATGAAAACTTTCCACTAATCCTCATAAAAGTTTTTATAGTCTTAAAACAGAGCAACTCAATGCTGTCGAGAAACTCAATGGCATTTTTAGCTGGTCAGATCAGACATACAAAGTGCTATTGGAGGAAGAGGTAACCAGAAATCAACAGAGCAATGGCTTGTGTATCACGGTCCAGATTCCCAAAGGCTTTTCCCCAAACCACAGATGTTACAGGCCACAACAAACTCTACACTCTGTTATCAAAAGCCTACCTATTTTTTAGCCTAGTCTCATTTGCTTAAGTTTTTGATTGAAAGAAATTTCATCACTGATTTTTAAGACAGTTGTTTGAGAACCACTTGGAAAACTTTTCAGGTGAGAAGAAAACTTCTGAAGGAAAGAACAAAACTTATAATTGTGAAGAACATATATAAAAGAGGGGAGGAATAGCAAGAGGAGGGAGAAACAAAACAAAACAAAACACTTTCACTCCTGGAAAAGACCATATTGATCTTAGACAAATAAATGCAGTAACTGCTCAGAAACTGAAAGCATTTGAATGTGAATGAAAATCACATGGGAAAGTTAGGAAACATTTCTTACAGAGGAACTTGAACTCTGCCATCTGGTAAAAAAAGTGTGTTGTATTTACAAATATTTATATTAAAGAAAAAGACAGTAAGTTTTAAGTATTAAAATATTAGATAAGAAAATAAATCATCAGTAAACTCTAGAAAAAAAATCCAGTTTTTATTATTTTGAAAACAAGGTTAAATAGAATTTTTTATATTAAAATGACAAATGATCATCTCTAACACTAATTCAGAACAGGAGTCTTTAGAACGCTGAACTGGAGAAAAGGTTCACAGGTTGCTTAAGCAAGTGAAAGTACTTGCTGAAAAGATAAACTTTTCTTTCATTCAGTGGAAAATTCTCTGTATAGAAATGTATTTCCTATTTTAATTCATCCTGTAATACTTCCTAAACTTTTCAAAACAAAACAAAACAAAAAACAACAAATAATAAAAAACGATGATTTCCTTTACTTTCTTCTCCTATATTCAATATGTATGTGCCACTTTCTGATTTTTTTTTTTTCTGAACTGACTGTAATAGCTTTAGTAGCACTAGCTATTATACTAAATAACTCTGCTTAGAAACTTTTTTCTATTATTTACTAGTTTCTTTTTCAGTGTTCTTCAGGAAGAATTTAGAAAAAATGCCTGCCAGCATAAAAGACATTATTACTTTATACGAAAAACACACACTTTCCCCAATATACAAGACGACAACTGCTGTTGAACTGGGACACAAGTTATTAATGATCTTAGAACAGTTATGACTAATCTGTGTGCACTCAAGAAGAATCTGCAACCATGTAGGAAAAGCAGCTTCTAAATATTCTCAGGCTCCTAAAGGTTGTTTTTGAACACAGTTTTTGGTTTTGAGTATAAATGTACAAAATAATAGATGCTTCCAGGAAAAAGCTTTGTCACAGCCCCCTGACGGTAAAGGAAAGTCTGTCTGGTAACTGACTTTCTACCTAGGCAACTTCTCAAATGCATGTAGCCTTGAGATGTAAGTTAGTGATTATTTTAATTTTCTGTCTTTTTGTCTGAAAGTTGAGGAGGTTAAGAAAGACAGGATAGAGCTCTGAA
The DNA here is from genome assembly GCF_964034855.1 of Anser brachyrhynchus. Taxonomy (NCBI): domain Eukaryota; kingdom Metazoa; phylum Chordata; class Aves; order Anseriformes; family Anatidae; genus Anser; species Anser brachyrhynchus. Next base: position 126,739,049 of record NC_137694.1, on the reverse strand, counting down.
CTCTCTTTTCATTTTCTTGTTCTGTGTTCTCCCACGGTTTATTTGCTTCTCATGCCAATCTAAATCAAGGACAAGTTTTCAAAGAAAGGGCAAGCTGTGCATCACTCTTCTGCATCCAAACCTAAAATATTCATTCTTAACTACGCACAAATTCTTTATACTGCTTCTATAGGATGGCTGTGTGGGAGTTGGCTATGAATGTAGAGGGACGTAGAAAATTTTGATAAAATGTTTTCCTTTCCCCCAAGTTAAACGCAAGAATATACATGTACACTATATGCTGTTCTTATACAACAAAGAGTAAAAAACAAAAAGTAAATTTGCAGACAACACTAAATCAGGAGGAGCTGCTGACTCCCTTGAGGGTAGAGAGGCCTTGCTGAGAGATCTGGACAAATTAGAGGGCTGGGCCATCACCAAGCACATGAAGTTCAACAAGAGGAAGTGCCAGACTCTGCATGTGGTACAGGGCGACCTTGGATATTTGTATAGACCAGGAGACAAGAGGCTGGAGAGCAGCCCTGCAGAAAGGGATCTAGAGGTTTTGGACAGCAGCAAGTTGAATACAAGTCAACAGAGTGCTGACTGCATGCTGTGGTGCATCAGTCTTATTGCTAGCCAGTTGAGGGAAGTGCATATTCCACTCTGCTGTTGTTGGCGGGTACGCTCTGCTCCTATGCTTGATGTAACTCTTGCTCAGGCTTACGAGCCACAGTAGGCCTCAATAGCACTGTTCATCGCACACTGGAGTTAAAGAACATGGTAAGGAATTTGAGTTTGACTATGAGTCAATTACTTTATCTTACAAATATAGTGTCCAGAGTCTGCACAGGACTTTGAAGGGGAACGCTGGCACAGGGGAGCAGATGGGCAAGTCCTGGTCTCTTCTCTTTGGTGACCAGTGATAGGACCTTATGGAATGGCATAAGGCCATGTCATGGGAGGTTCAGGTTAGATATTAGGGAAAGCTTTTTCACAAAGCATCAGACACTCATTTACCACTTCTCCTCAATGCATACATTTTGCATCTGTGTCTGGTTTCTTAGATTTTTTTTCCCCTCTAACATATTTATCATTGCACTGTGCAAAACTGGGGGTGTCAGAATATGAGCTGATGCATAAGGAGTTTCTTACAGAAGGGGGCTGCTGTATCTTAGTCTAGACTATAAATGGATTGAACTAGGGTTCAGCTTGTTTTCCCCTGTTGTTTTGCATTTTTCCCTTCTATACCATTATACCTTTTCTATACTTCATATACATTAGTGTGCTGGGTTTGGCTGGGATGGAGTTAACTTTCCCTGCAGGGGCCTATATAAGTGTTGTGCTCTGCACTTGTAGCTAGAACAACCCTGGTATCACACCAGTGTTGTATCTATTTCTGAGCAGGGCTGGCACAGCACCGAGACTCCCAAAGCCAGCAGGCTGGGGGTTGGCAAGAGGTGGGGAGGGGACATCACCAGGGCAGCTGACCTAAACCAACTAAAGGGATATTCCACACTATGTGATGTCACACTCAACAATAAAATGTGGGGAAGGGAAGAGGAGGTCGGGGGGATGTGTCTCTGCATAAAGACGTATCAGACTTGTATCTGGCAGCTCTGTTACTATTAAAACTTGACCCCAGACAGTTCAATTGAAGCATCTTAATATGGGTTTCAATTGAAGCATTAGGATTTGTGATCCCTTCAGAGAGCCTGTGCCTGTGCCAAAAGGATGTTAGCTCCTCAACCCAACGTAATTTTAGGTAAATGGGATGATATGCAAATTCTTTGTACCTTATTACTACTCACCATATTTTTGGAAAGTCTGCCTTTCTCTTTTGTCATAAGTTTCTCCAGATACCCTTCCACGGTGTCAACACTGTGAAGGGATTTCATTTTTAAATCTTAGCTTGCAAAATCCCACATTAGTACCAAGTGGGACTTTGAGAAGAGAATTTGGAAACACCTATTCTGTTAGGCATCTGTGCACTTTAACACTAAAATATAATTATCATTCAGTCATGTACTTTCACATTCAAGACAAATCACCTCCCTCTACAGGTGTAGTCAGCTTTAGCCCAGCTTCCTTATTGTATACAGTGCCTGCACTGTGGCTTATAGTTTCACTAAAGTCTGAGGCAAGAAACAAAAGCATGGAAAGGCATACACTTATGTTTTGCTCTTGTAGAACATAGCTCCTCATTGACCCCTTTAATCTCAGGTGCAACATCATACACAGCCAGCAAAGCAGTGTAGACAGCTAATTATTAGAGTTAGACAAGTTTGCAACTACCTGGGATGCTACTAACATAGTCTTCTCTCTCTTTTAATGGTTCATATAGACAGGGGGATTCTAGTTTATGTTCAGTCTACTGTTTCCTGAGGTGAAAAGTCATGTGTACAATAAACTTTCATACAAGTCAAAAAAAAATATCATCATGGCTGAATACAATTTAAAGAAAACCAGTGAGAGGAGGGCTGTGTAATTATTCCCCTTCTTTCCAGAAGATGTTCATAATATCACATTGTACTAACGAGCCAGGTCTCTGGTGTCTTCAGTAAAACCAATGTGTGACATAGTGCATAGTATATCCCAAACACATACGTTATCCTTTTTTTTTTTCGTTTTTCTTTTTTTTTTTTTTTTTCTGATTAACCTCTGGAACAAAGTATCTTACAACAGGAAAATTTCAGAAAAGAATTTAATGGAAATCATTTATAATTTGTATATATACATATACACATACAAATACAAGTATATGTATACATATATATGCATATATTCTTAGCTATCTCTGAACAGAAAAAGAATTCCAGAAGCTGTGAAAATTTGTTAGTCAATTTTTATTGAACAAAGCCATTCATGAAGAGTAGGGACTGATTAGAGAAGAAAGAAAATGCTTAAAACGGAAGAAAAGAAGCATACAGCATCTGTTTTATTCTCTGTCTTGTGCAGGACAGGCCTTTTAAGTTCCTTATAATGAACAAAGCCTGTATGAAGTACAGAGAAAATGAGTCAGTGATCAAACAAGGTTGTTTTCTCCATTTAAAAAGTTTTAAGAGTGGGTGAATTTATTATATTCAAGTTTAGAGTAGGTAAAACCTGACTGGAAATATTTTCATAACACTGTCAAGTGAGCATAAGGAAAGGTAGGTCAATGGGAGTTACATCAACTCAAGTAAACACAGACATTTACTTCTAAAAAGGCATTGTTTCATATCCATTTATAAATATATGTATAATCTGTTCTGTCTATGTAGGAAAAGAGACAGAACCAATCAAATAAATGAATCAACTTGAGGCAGCTGTATGTGATATTCAAGAGTCTTGGAGTTACAGTATTTTAAGAAAATGATCTGTTCAAACCTGCTCTAGAGAAGTTTTCAAAAGTTACAAAAGGGATTGTATCAGGCTTTTTGTGATAAAATATATTAGACTTGTTCATGTTGGAGAATGATTGAAACCTTAGGAACACGGCCTCAACAGGGCACATTTTTCTTACAATTAATCACATGCATAAATGCTTTTCTGAAATGGAGCCCTGTAGGAAACTTAGGTAGAATTACTGCCTGTTAGCAATATTAACCCTGTGGGATATATTATTGGGAAAATTGTTTTTAATAAATAATATGCATTTGTTCAGGGGATATTCACTGAAGATAAAGGTTCTAAAGCAGGGGATTGAGCAAGTGAAAATCTTGGCAATTGGGATAGAGCTAAAATAATGAAAAAAAGTGTTCAAGAACATTTGATCCAGCTGTCTTTCTCCAGCCCTTAACATTGCTTTTGGTTTAATACCATTTTACTACCACTGCCATTAGAAGTTACCCTACTGTAGATATGCCATTGCATGCAGTGTTCAAACATAGTCCTCTCAGAAGTTTCCAGTTAAAATATAATAAAAAAAACTGGATGTGACTCTATTTTGTTCAAGCTAATTATATATTGTGACTTAATGTGTAAGAAACAAGAAATCATGAAGACTGTATATTACTTTCACAGTGGGTGATCAAAACATTATTTAGTGCTTCTGTAATTATGATATATTACGAGAATTCACGTTCAGACTCACAACATCCACCTGAAGTGTGAGACTAGTTAGAGTACACTGAGCTATAATAGAAACCATAAAAGAGAGCAGTTTACAATATGCTAGCAGACTTTTCATTGATAATGTATTCAACTAAGTTTGTTGTTAAAAAGCCACAGGTGTAAAACACATTAAAATGTAATTGCAGTGACAGTTCAATGCAATTGTTGCATGTTACATATTAGAGCATATTTTAACTATTTACTTTTAACATATTTATGCACCTGAGCAACCACATCTAAAAGATCATAAAAGAGTAAAAGGTGAAAACCATAAAGCCAAATGACAAAGAGAACAAGAGTTATGAGCACAATTGGTGAGCACTATAGTAAACGTATGAATGGACAAGGAACTGCTTAATGCTCTCACATATACATTTTCCACCATAGGAAGAAATCAAAATGCACTTACCCACAGGCTGCTGAGCACTGCTGAGTTTTGACTACTCTCCTGGAACATTAATCACTCACAAACTCTCAGTTGTTAATGTGAATAGAAATTAAATAAACAGTCTGTTACTCAGAACTCAATTTGTCTGCTTTTCTCAGAAATAATTCTGCAAACTGCAACTGTTTGTCTAATTCTTAAGAAACCTTCACTCAACCTGAATGACATCTCTGTCTCCAGTCCCTTCTCCACCTTGAGTTAAATGCATTAGAAATTTACAAAAAATAACTGGATTATAACATAATATAATATAAGATAATAAAATTACAAAAGAAATAATAACATGCTGGTAGTACCCTCAAAAAGGGGAGAAAAAAGATTTAAGAAAACCTATTAAAGACTAGCCTGTGGTTATTGATTTTACATGGAAAGCAATCAAATTCAGTGGTAAATTCCCTTCAGAGATAATTCTGTTTGAAGAGTGGACAAGTGTAATTGTTACAATACAGTTCCCTTGTCTACCATTGGCATGTAGCACAACCACATCAGCTGTTTAATTAATGAAAGTTGTCTTGGAGCTAAGTTGAAGGAATTTGAAAACTTCAAATTTGGTGTGAGTCACACGTCTCAAGAGCAGTTAGAGTAAAAGCCACATCTACATCTGGCAGCTGGAAATGGGCTTTCTTTATATAGGCTGAAAACAAGAGAACAAAAAATTAAGGCTAGCTGTTACCTCAGGGAGGAAGGACATTGGGTCTAGTGGCACAGAACAGGCTGTTCCTATGTATTAACCACAGCTGGTGTTATGTGAAAAGCCTACACACTCCAGGCAGCAAGACCAAAAAACACCAGCTCAGCTCACAACTTGATAAAAGTGACAATCATTGTTGCTTATGTCTGGCCAGGACTTGCTTCCTTGGTAGTGGCCTGGCTTCTGTAGAGGTATTAGAGACCATTACCTCTCCTCCCACCTCTGCAGCTGATGAAGACTAAAACCCTTACTTCCCACATAAACATTCTAATCACCAAACTGTGAAACAAACACTGGCAGGATATTGCTGCCTCTTTTGCAGATTTTTTTTTGATCTGATTGCTCCCCTTTGGTATAGTCATGCACCAAGTGCTTCATTGTCTGAAGTACTGAAGTCAAATGTCTTGTATTGCAATATTGGCAACACAGACCTTGGCCAATAGTAGGAAGAAATGAAATATTGTTTCTGAAGCATGGCATTTTTTAAAGGCTATTCTTGGACTGCAGACTATCAATTGCTTGCTGGCTTTATAAGTGTCACAGAAAACTCATATCAGAGAAGCTTTCTTCTTCATAAAAAATTCTCCTGATTTTACTTCAACATTTGTAATGAATCAGAATCACATTGATCTGCTCATGATTTACATCAGTTTATCCATTAATGAACCATCGGTTCATTACACAACTCATTCTGGAGATGCAACTTCTTTCTCAGAGGAAAATAGAACTTGTCTGACTTGATCCAAATGGCAGTAAAAAGCAGCCCAGAAAAATAAGATTTTTTTTTAAATTTATTAGAAAAGTGTAATGTCTTTTAACAATAATGAAAATTTAATGAAAAGCAATTAGCAGAAGAAATAATTTTCAGTAAAGGCAGTAACATTCTATTAATTCTTGCTTGATAGCTCAACAGAACTGTGTTTTATGTTCAGTATTAAACTTTATGACAAAGAAATTACAGAATTTCTGTCAGGTATAGTATGATTTATTCATCAAGAACATGCAACAGTGGCTGGTAGTATCTTTTCTATGACAGGACTAAAATTAAACTCAAGCCTTTCTGCAGATACAAATACCAAAACACTGTCAGCCATGAAGATGTCTGTTGGATCTTAGCTCTGATGGTGATTAACATCCTGTGAAGGAAAATAGTTATACTTTATTTTGATGTTTCATTTATAAGTGCTGTACAAATGAATAATAAATAGACCTTTCAATTAGCAGTTTATCAATTGCTAGTGCCCACTGGGTTGATAGACTGTCTATAATTGTGTTTGTAATTGTAATTATACTTTCTTAGTATAATTGAAGATACAGTAAATGACTCTTACAAAATGAAATAAGAATAAGAGCATGAATATCAGGAGGTTTGTATCAGGAGATGTATATCAGGAGGAACAGGGAAAAGGGCAGAGGCTTGTCCTCTGAAGGCTTTATCCCTGAGGGGGTAAAGTGAAAAATAGCCAACTACCTTTCTGTGCTTCCAGAATGGTCTTAAGCTGTGGAACAATAAACCATTTCTATTTCTGTGATTTCAGATATCTTCATTTTCTCAGAAATTCTGAACATATTCCTTTCCTACCTGTAACATTTTAATTCCTCTCTGTTCTGGGAAATATTGTAAATGCTACTTGGACTTGCTGATTCTACATTTAATATCTTGCAGAAAGAAAGAAGGATGACAAATGTTAGCTCTTATGAACTCTTATGTTAGCAGATATTTATCTTGTGTTTGTGGAAATAGGTAAGGGAAATAGACACTGGCAGCAAAGGACAGATAGAACTAGGAAAGAAGTGCCCAGGCTGGCAGAGGAGCAGTGGCACTGCCAGGAAGGCAAGGACTTATCACTGAGCTGTGTAGCATTTTGGCAGTAGTAGGAAAGAAGTCGTTCACTAGAACTGGGATGAGGAGGAAACAATGACAGCTAGGTTAACCAGTCACAGCTAACTGGTCACAGTTAGTGTGGCCTTCCACTCACCCAGATGAACCAATCACCAAGTTTTTTTTCTTTGTTTCTTTCTTTTTTTTTTCATGCCTTTCACTATGGAAGAACAGAAATGAATCTGTTGACGGTATTTAGGGAAGAAGAGCTACCCTACATCTTCACCCACAGCCTATGCTCTGGAAGAAACAGAGGGGACTCCTGGATGTCCCATGAGGGAGCTTGGCAAATGCCAGAGTGTTGGAGGCCGTTGGCTGCCCTAGGAAGGATTTTTCTTTCCACCACTTGGTTCTTTTAAAGGTTAGAAAAACTGGAGCCTAAATTCCCAGGACCAGCAGACATGTTTGGGGCCATATTCACTTTCTTAGGCCTCCTTGGATACGTTTCCTCACTTTAAAGTAAGCTGGTGGGCAAGGAAATGTCTTTTGTGTATAATGCAGTGGGACTGTCAGTAAATAGAAGTCCAAATTAAATGAGGATCTATGACAGGAAACGTGAAATGAGAGCTTCTTTAATTATAAAGTGGTTTCATTTTGACTTGCTAATTACTGAAGTGTGAGCTTTGTGTAATTAAAGATGACTGGAAGCAGCTCCAGCTAATGCTCGCTATGTTCACCCAATTAAATATTACAGCATTGTTTGAATACAGCTAGTTACACTCATTAATAAACGTGTATGTGACAATAAACATACAGGGCTTCTGAAAAGATGGTTAGTATTTGCTCTTTTCCTTTTCAACCCAACCTGTTCATTCCTTGTATAGTTTGATGCCTCCATACTTCCTTACTGGCTATTAGGCCCTTGGGAGTGTGAGACCTGTGCAATATGGTGATGTACTGCGCATCTATGTGGAAAAGGCACTCCTCAGCAAAAGGATTTAGCCTTCTGTATATCAACGTCCTATACAAGTCTGTTGTATCCTTGAATACTCACAACCCTTATGCATGTTGTCCACTGGGAGAACTTCACTCTCAGAGAACTTTGCTTGAGCTTGGGAAGAAAAAGAAAAGAGGACAAAGCTTTTCTGAGAAAATAATAATAATCCCACAAAGACAACAAAACAAATCAGTAAGAGGAATTATTTGAGAAAAATTTGTCAGATTGAATGATGCCTAAATCGTCTTGTCTCCTCCCTCTGCTCCTCCATCACTTTTCCACTGAGTTGAGAAGCCTGAAATAAATCTCTCCTGCTACTGAAACTTTGTCAAATTAATTTGACACTAACCTATTTTGACATTATCCCATTTTCCTTCAATATTTATCTATCCTCCCATAGGTTATTTATGTCTGTTTCTGGCATCTGCCCCAGTCCTCTTGGGTAGGCAGAATATGATAGTTTTAATGTAATTTTTTTTGCAGTCCTCTTTCTGCCCCCAAGAGGTTAAAAAGAAGGAAAAGTCTGTTACTCCTTTAACCTTCATTACTTCTCATGAGCTTCTTTTTTTTCTCATCTTGATCTTTCAGTATAGTTCTTTTTGATGTTTAGCGAGAAGTTTACTTTCTTCACCTTCATTCTTTATCATTAAGGTTGAATACATAGCACACATGACCCTTAAAAATATTGTTAAATGTTAAATTGGTTAAAAGTATTGAAAAGAGAGAAAGCATACATTGCACATTTCTTTAGGACTCAGCCGAAAGACCCAGTGTGTCTGATATTCACTTCATCAGCTAAAAACACTGTGAGGAAACTAATAATTATATTTTGATTATATGAATTCTTTGACTCAATTTCTTTCTTATTTCCTACAATATAAAATCTTCATATTAAAGACCAGTTTTCACAGGATTCAGTCACCAGCCTGTATTTACACAATTTGCCATTAGTTTGACATTACTTGAGAAACCTGTAACTATTGGACACTTTTTCTTGCAAAGGAGGTGGAGGTGGTTAAGTCAAGTTAATAAGAGGTATAATAAAAGCAATCTGTTCCATATCATCTTGTCCTTTCAGCTGGTACTCATGCCTACATACTCTGTGCCTCTTGAACCATGTAGCATTTTAGGTGGTGATTAGAGGCTAAGGCTGTGTCAGAGCCTGTAATTATGAGCCTTCAGTATTACAATAAGGACCTTAAGGCTAGAGGAGAGAACTTGAGAGGGGGAGAAAGAAAGGAGCCTCCAGCTGCTGGCACCAACCAATACATAGGTTTTAAACTGGAATTTCCAGAAATTGTTACATTTTAGCCCCAGTCTCACACTTACTGCACTTTCTGTGCTGGGGACGTAGGACACAGGGTAAGTCAGTTGTGTTCAGTGCTTCTAACCGCCCACACCTGACCTGACGTGGGTAACACACTCTCTGTAACTCGGGTTATCAGTAGGATGGTAGGTACTGGAATGCCTGTGCTGGCAAAAATGGAAGGGATTTAGCTACGATCAGGAGATCGGGGGAGGTGTGGGAGTCACACACCCCAGGCGACCAGACAGAAGCCCAAGCAGCCTGTCTGTGTTCACAGAGTGGCATGTCCCAGCGAGGAGCTCTGCCTCCAGCACAATGCCACGAAAATAGCATCAGTCTGACTTTTGCTTTGACAGGCAATGTTTGCCCTGAGCCCTGACCTGGGTCCCTGCACTGGAACCTGCTGCAAAATGCAGGCAGACTAGAAGACTGGCTAGAGACAGAAAAGCAAGCATCTCTGATGAATGCCATCAGTGCCAGAAAATCACTGGAATGAAGACAATTAGCCCAAAGCACAACAGTAAAAGAGAAATTTAGCAACTAACATTAGAAGTAAGGGAGAAAGAGCATGTTTTTGCTTTTTATTTTTTATTTTTTATTTTTTATTTTAAATATTTTTTAAGTAGCAGGAAGGAATTCAGCCCCCTCAGGGAGAGCTTTTCGTGGAAGCTGGAAGACCTAAAAAACTTAAGGGGAGCAATGGTGTGCTGCTGGAAATAGCTATTCTGAAAGATGCTTAATTTCTCTAAGATTTGTGCTGAATTTTCAAAGTGAAAATTTGTCCATCAGTGTATTTTTTAAACAAAAATAAATGCTTTTCACCCTTTCTATTAACTACATTTTAATGACTCAGCTCTTACAAATGCCACACATTTAAGACAAGTAATTTCAAACATACTCTATGATACTAAAATCAACTATGTTGTCATACCTGACATGACGACCAGGAAATATGTTTTAATCTTTAGTTATGTTTCTTCCTTATTAATAAAATAAAGACATCAAGACTATAAGTGGTTGAGAGTTAAAGACCAAAACTACAACAATAACACAACAACAAAAATCTTATGACTGTCTTTGTGCTCATGTGGACAGAACTTCCCTGACACCTTTCAAAGCAGATCCAGAATGTAAACTTAGCCCCACTGATTTAAGGGTAAGTATGTTTATCAATGCTTTGAGTGCTGAGTATATGTATAAATAAATACATGTTAACATAAAAATTCAGCCCTGCTGTTTAGTACTTGGTAGTTATTATATTATCTATAAATTGGAAAAAAGTACTCATCGAGGAGAAAAGGCTGTGCTGTAAGAAGCCTGAGTTAACTGTATTATCTTTGAAGTTGTGAGAGTAGGTCTTGTTCAGGACTGTATTCTAACTGCTCTTTTATGTGATGTCTGTGACAGTTAGGGGAACAGGGGAGGAGCAGGGTTTTAGAACATCAGGATGAGGCTGTACGTTAATGGGCTTGTTTTGTGTGGACTCTAAAAATAGTTGAAAAAACACCAGAGATTGAGCATTTAAAAAAATTAAGTATAACTGATGCTTTGTGTAAATTTTGATAACAATGTATTCAGAGCCTGAATTTAATCCAAAGGGACCACTCCAGGAAATTTGTGTTTGTATCCAAAACTTAAGGCAGTGGTGAGGAAAGTAGGACTGAAGAGGTTTCTGTACTAAAGGAACAGAAAGCAAGGGCCACCAAAAATGCAGGTAAGCCCAAGGACCTTCTGGCTTTTACCTGGAGGGCATGTGGAAGGAGCAGGAACCATGGAAAGAGGCCAGAGAAGAGCTTCTTCATTAGGCAGAGACCAGGACTGTGTTAAATGGTTGCGGCACTTTTTTGTTCCACTCTACTTGCTAGACGTTCTCACATTAGGATTACTAAACAAATCTTCACTTTTGGGACCAACGACCTGTTTCCCCAAAGAAATTAGATGTTAAGAAGCTTATGGTCCTCTGAGCCAAGTACCAAGTACTTTAGAAATAGGCCATATTCTTACAGGTCAGATTTTGAGCATGGTGGCTGGACAAGTTAGCGTACATATTCATGTTGGTTTGAAACAAATAAAAGCAGAGGAAAACTGTTAAAATTCTGATTGTGCTGCTTTGCACTGCTTTTTTACAGAATGAAAGCAGGCACCTGTAGTGATTTTACCTTGCTGGGCAGCTAAACTCCACCACTCCACCACAACCACTCTCTCACTCCACTCCCCCTCCTCAGAGGAAGAGTGGAAGAAGAAAGTACACTGGAAAGAAAAACAGGCTCATGGATAAGATAAGAATAATTTAATTAAAGGGAAAAGGAAGAGGAAAAACAAGCAGACAAACAAAAGAACAACTAGCAAAGGCCTCATGGAAGCACAGAGAGTGAAAAAAAATTATTCTCTACCTCACATCAATGAGTGATGTTTGGCCATGACCTTGGAAGCAGGGCCTCAATATGTGTAGTGGTTGTTTGGGAGGACAGACAACTTCCTGAGAGCCCCCCCCGTCCTTCCCCTTTCCCACCTTTCATTGCTGAGTGTGGCATCATATGGCATGGAATATCCCTTTGGTTGGGTTAGGTCAGCTGCCCTGGTGATGTTCCTTCCTCGCCTCTTGCCCACCCCCAACCTGCTGGCTCTGGGGGGGCTGGAGGGAGTCCTGATGCGGTGCCAGCACTGCTCAGCAGCAGGCACAACACTGGTGTGATACCAGTGCTGTTCTAGCTCCAACTGCAGAGCACAGCGCTGTGTGGGCTGCTGCAGGGACAGGTAACATCCCAGCCAGACCCAATAGAGCACCTGAATATATTTGACCACCAGAGGAAGCAGGGATTCCTTTTACTTTGTTTCTTGGTATGCCCTGATTTGAACATGGCAGATCATGGTGCTGGAGAGCATTTCATGGGCTCCCCAGTTGATTCATCTTCACTTTGGCTTAAACTTTTCTGTCACTGTATTCTGTTTACTTTCTTTATGGCTCCTTCTTTAAAAGTTCAAAGAACATGCCCCATTACACTTGATTATGGTGAACATCTTGCAGTCTCCTTTCAGAAGAAAGCAATGAAAATACTACATTACAAGGCAAGAACTAGAAATAAAAGACTGTCAAAAACAGAGAAACAAAGGTGACAGGAAAAACAGACTTAGTAGCATAAGTATTGTATAAAATAATAAGAAGACTGCAATATCATTTAAAGTTGCTCTTTAGACAAATATAAATAATTTTTATTTTCATCATCAAAACATGTAATTTCATAATCACAGTTTTTATGTGATTACAGCTGGAAACAAAAACCCAAAGGGGAAGGTTTTTATTTTATTTTAATATTTTACTTTAATATTTTATTTTATATATATTTTTTCATATAACCGCAAATGGGGGTATTTTAACAACAAAAAGTTGTGTTTGTCTTTGATCACTAAACCTTTTATTTTGATGCTTTTCAGGAATGTTTTAGATAAAAATGCAAAGCTTTCTGCTGGAATGTATTTTCATCAAGACTTTTTTTGCTTGGAAGAAATAAATCCTAAATTTTCAGTCAGTTTTATCAAGAGGAGGAGAGAATTTTATGATTTCCATTTTAGAAAGGGAATCTGTTTATGTAAATGTTATACATTTCCATTTTCTCTCTATGTTCCTAATGTTGTGCTTTCCATTACTAGTTTCTATGCACTACATTCCTCCTGATAAGGTACTACATTAGTACAGATAGGCTTTTGTCCCTCAAACAACAAAGTCCTTCAGCAGTTAAACCAGCTTTTCACTAGTTTTAATGTGCAGAGTGTGCTGACTAGAGGGCAGACGTAAGAGGTATACGGAGCACACCGGTAGTATGTGACTAATTCCTGGCTAGGAACCAAAAGAGGCAGCACTTAAAGTCTCCCCATCTCCCAGAAAACAACTGCTTCTGGAATGCAGACTCTATCTACATTACTATATTAATTTGAATCTGGAGTACACTTTTAAAACAAATCGTATCAAGTCAATTTAGTGCCTTTCAGTTCACTCATTAAAGAGCAGTTTCAAGAGCTTGAAGTGGGTTCCTTCCAGATAAAACAAAACCAGCGGCACACTACAGTATTGCACCTAATGTACTCCTGCCACTAATGGACATTCTGCCTGTGGGATTTGATTAGAGCTAATCTGATGTAGAAGACGCAAAATAAGTGTAGTGTGGATGCTGGGTCCTCAGTGTTGTGTCTCCCAATCTGTTTTTTTCTCATTTCTTACTACTGCAGACAGCCAAAGTCTGTACTCAGTTTGTGTTCATCAACTTGGTGAATATTAGAGAGAAGGAAATCCTTGATGATATAAGAAAAAAAATCTTTTTATAATGAAAGTGCACATATACTTTAAATATGTAGTATGGCTAATGGGAATGATTTCACCTTGGGAATGGAGCAAGGTGGGTGAGAGGGAGTTCTGCCATAAAGACTGGTGCTGTAGAAAGCACCTGAAATTATCATCCTGAATAAAATATTATCCTGAAATAGCAGTTTCCAGCTTTGCATCTCACATTCAGGCTGAGTTATGATTCAAGTAACTATTTAAACAAATCCTTTTGGTAGCTCTTCATCTTCTGAAACATATTATTCTGACTGTTGCAGAACAGACTTAACTTTGTTGTATATTCTTGGGGCAGTCCTGGGATATTTGTATCCAGATTAAAGTTTGGATAGCTTTCCATGGCTTGTCCATGAACATGTCCAAGGTATTTCCTGGGCTATGCATGCCACAGCTAAAGAAAACCCACCAGTTGGGTAGCTGGTGGCTTGGACCGCAAAAAAATAGGAATGTCTATTCTTAACATGTCAGCATCATTCAAAACAATGCAAGGGTACTAAAAGCTTTCAGTAATAAACATGAAGCATATGTTGTACCTAAAACAAACAATTTTTGCTGGATACAAATTTCATGAGGCTGTGCAAGTAGTCTCTAAGGTTTTGAATAGTTTTTAATATGAGCTGAAGTAGTTAGGTAATAATGACTTTGGCAATGCTTAGCTTAGGAAATGAGAAGAGATTCCATAATCCTTAGAACTATCACTCTTCAAGTGTCTTAAAATAGAAGAAATGCGAATTGGCTATAACCTGATCTCCTGTGCTAGCATAGGTGCAATTGAAAGCAATATTATTAGCATGTAAATTGATATTGCCCAAATGCATTCTTTGGGTTGGAGATAATGGCCAGAACTGTTTGGAAACGAAAAAAAGTTATGTAGTAACATAGGAGAGGAAGCAAGAAAGCAATTTACACTATAAAAACATGCTGTTGCAGGAACATGGGTGGCAAAATTGTGGCCAAATGATCCATTTGCAGCAATCTTTATGTTGATTTGGGATATTCTGTAATATGATTGTTTTTTTAACAGTCCTGTATTGTTTTGAGTTCAGGCACTTGCTTCTCTTGAAGTGTTAGACTTTGGTAAAAGGGACTAACAGAGAAGTGGATCAGGATCTAAATGCTGTCAGTGGGAATTTATTAGTTTTTTTAGAAGGAAAACATTAAGATCTGTATCCATGCCATAAGGCAGACCTGTAGGTCCTGTAGACCTGTAGGACCCATACAGTCAGAGCAGCACTGCCAGCTAGCAGCAACATGTACTGTTACTCATCCAAAATGCAGGATCTTAAGAAAACAGTCTCAATTCAGCAATTAACAACTTTGAGTGTATCTTTGAAGCACAGGATTAATCTTTACGCACCAGTTAGGAGAGCCTCTCTGGATCTTTTCAAAGGCTTTAATATTGAGTGTAAATATGAGTGTAAATATCTTGCTGAACTGAACCTAAATGAGTAGCTAGGCGGTGCTCCTGGATAAAAACTGTTTTGGTGTGACATTGCTTCCACAGTAAAGCAAATTCCACAGCATGGCACTGTGCCTCTGCAGGAACTCTGCAGCACGGAGAGAGATCTTCCTCTGGGTGTTTACAATAAGCAGTAATATGAGCTCTATTAGGCATCCAGTTAGGGGTAAAAACATAAACTCTATGTATCCGGGTAATTAAATTATTGAGTAAGCATTATGTAAGGTGGGGGTGTGTTTGTTATTAATGCTAATATTAGATTTTGACTGCAGAAGGCAGCCAGGTGACTTTATTCCCCTCCAGGAGATGATTATCTCTTGATAAATCAAATTCCCTTCAGTGGCCTTATTGCAATTTCAGAACAGCCTTATTATTAACAGCATGGTGTAGTTCTATATTGGAAAAGGTGGAGTTCAGCAGGCTGAACAGAAGTTACAGCAGAGCTACATAAATCCTGTGGATCAGTGTTATCACTTAGAGTATTAACCAGGACTCTCCCTTTGTGTATTTGCCTCTGGAATGTGAATTTCCAAGGACACTTTCAGGGCTGCTGGGTAAATCTTACTGAAACTTTAGCTAAAGCTAGGAAATTGAAATGCCTAGGAAGCTAAAAACAGTCACCTTCTCCTCCTCCTCACCTGATCCTGGTCATCTGCATTGGGATCAGTTCAAATGCACTGATAAATGGGGCTCCTTAGGACAGCCAGGAGGTTTATAAAGCAAAGTACACAGCTGTACGCAGCGGAGAACAGACTGTAGGAAGTAAAAAAGTGCCCACTTAGCCTACATCTGAGGAGGCATCATCAGGTTTTTCTAGCCTGACAGGCATCACTGCCAGCAGAGCCCTCTGCTCTTGGTGTTGGATGCCTGATCTTGTCTTCCCACTTTGTAGCTGGGGAGACACTGGAAAATGGACAACCACTGTGGTGGAAGGAGATGGGAGGCAGTTTCTTGAAGGATGGAGGGGGGTTTAGAGAGAGGATCCTGCTTCCCGTGAGTAGTCATGAAACTTTACAAAGGCAGCACAGTTTCTTTGGCACAACAGTCTGCATTCTGGCTCCAGAGAGCTGCACTTTTAAGCCCCTTTTTGCCTGTGTGCCGGGGTGACCTGGTTACATCAGCTGCTGATGCCAACAAGTGTGTTTCTGTCATTTCTGGACAAAATATTTTATCTAGTCCTCCATAGAGTATTTGTTTGAATTTGTATTTGGAAGAATATTGCTGACAGAATTATTTCTTTTCCCACCAAACAGACATAACAAAACCCCAAACCATTTTCATGATATATGTTAATATGCTTGTAGATTGACATGATGTATTTATACAGTGGTGTGGACTACCTTCACACATGCACAGTGAGTATGGGTATGCAGTTTTGCATATATGTGAAATGTTATAAGATAAATGTGAAAAATGATGTTGCTATTTTAATTTCAATTTATACTCAAAAGGCAAGAGGTATGGTTTCTCTGCAATGGTTACATTTCAGCTGTTTGAAGCCAGCTGAGAGCCAGCTGTGTGCCCAGAGTCTCTCAAGGGTGCAATTATTTAATGATAAAACTAATTTTATGCAGTAACTGCTGATTACTACTGCAAAAATTATTTTAACATAGACTGAAGTGGTAAATTTTTGAGCTGAAAGTAGACAGGGTTGGCTACTCAGAATATTGAGCAGTCTTTTCAGCAGAACTGTGGTAAGTCCAATAAAATAATGATACCTGTCAAAATACTTGGCTGAAATCTAGAATCCAATTCATCTCACAATGCTAAGTTGTCTGCCTAGTTCAAAAAGAAACTTTTCTACTGTGCCATTAACAACATTTACTATGCCATCACATTAACAACTACTATGCCATCACTACATTTAGTTATATATTTATTTAAAGACAAAAGTCATTCCAGGTCAAATGGGCTTTATAAACACTGTATTTGATATCCACTGATGCCAAGGCTCAATTGGGGAAGACTTTTTTTCACTCACTGTTAGAGTGGGCCAGACCCGGTCTTTTGAATGTGAAGGTTGAGCGTTATGTTAGAATCTGAATTGGATTCTTGGAAATGGAAAGAAAGCTTAAGATAGAGGAAAGAAAACCATTACAGTGATTCTCATGAGATATAAGTGTGCCCAGTTCTGGTCCCTACAATTCAAAGAACACACAGACATATTGGAGAGAGTCCAAAGGATGGCCATGAAGAAGACTAAAGGGCTGGAGAACCTGGCCCAAAAGGAAAGACTGAACAAATTAGGTCTTTTCAGCATGGAGAAGAGAAAGTTCAGGTGGTATCTCATTGCAATATTTCAGTGCTTAAAAGATGGCTAAAAAAGGAAAGAGACTCTCTCTTCACAAGGAACCACATAGAGAAGTCAAGGGTCAATAGGTGCAAGTTGCACTGGGAGAGATTTTGTCTTGATATTAGAAATAAATGTTTTACATTGAGAACAATTATGCTTTCAGCACAGAAATCCAACTCTGCTCTTGTGAGAACCCACCTGGAATACTGCATTGAGCTCCAGGGTTGCCAGCACAAGATGTATATGGACCTATTACAGCAAGTCCAGAGGAGGACCATAAAGATGATCAGAGGGCTGGAGCACCTCTCCTATGAAGACAGGGTGAGCGAGTTGGGGTTGTTCAGCCTGGAGAAGAGAAAGCTCCAGGGAGACCTTATAGTGATCTTCCAGTGCCTGAAGGGGGCTATAAGAAAGCAGGAGAGGGACTCTTCATCAGGGAGTGTAGTGATAGGACAACATGTAATGGTTTTAACCTAAAAAGAGAGTAGATTTAGATTAGATATTTGGAAGAAATTCTTTACACTGAGGATGCACTGAGGCACTGGAACAGGTTGACCAGAGAAGTTGTGGATGCTTCATTCCTGGGAGTGCTTAAGGCCTAGTCGGATGGGGTTTTGAGCAACCTGATCTAGTGGAATGTGTCCCTAGAGCAGGTGGGTTGGAATTAGATGGTCCTTAAGGTCCCTTCCAACCCAAACCATTCTATGATTCTAGGTATGGAACAACCTCCTCAGGGATGGAGGTTTCTTTTTTCTTTTCTTTTCTTTTCTTTTCTTTTCTTTTCTTTTCTTTTCTTTTCTTTTCTTTTCTTTTCTTTTCTTTTCTTTTCTTTTCTTTTCTTTTCTTTTCTTTTCTTTTCTTTTCTTTTCTTTTCTTTTCTTTTCTTTTCTTTTCTTTTCTTTTCTTTTCTTTTCTTTTCTTTTCTTTTCTTTTCTTTTCTTTTCTTTTCTTTTCTTTTCTTTTCTTTTCTTTTCTTTTCTTTTCTTTTCTTTTCTTTTCTTTTCTTTTCTTTTCTTTTCTTCTCTTCTCTTCTCTTCTCTTCTCTTCTCTTCTCTTCTCTTCTCTTCTCTTCTCTTCTCTTCTCTTCTCTTCTCTTCTCTTCTCTTCTCTTCTCTTCTCTTCTCTTCTCTTCTCTTCTCTTCTCTTCTCTTCTCTTCTCTTCTCTTCTCTTCTCTTCTCTTCTCTTCTCTTCTCTTCTCTTCTCTTCTTTTCAGGGTCAAATTTAAAAAGAGAATTTCCAGCTTAAAACCACTTTTTAATTTTCAAATAAGATATTTTCAATCTTATTTAAGTTAAACCTTTGATTTTGAAACATCCAGATTTTAGAACATTGGTAAATATATTTTTTTCTTTATATCTGTCTAAAAATTTAATATTCAGATGATTTTCTTAATCATTAGAAAAGAGCAATCCCAGTTTATATGTTTTATAGTAGAATCCACAGCAGACTAATGGTACTAGTGAATTAAGACAACATAAGCCTAGAAAACCACTGCTAGTCATAAGAATGGGTTTCTTCTGGAGTTTTTCAGTCACGTACTTGATTTTCAGTTTGGGACACCTTGACAGATCATAGCTGATTATAGCAGTATAATTTTCTAAGGTTAAAGTAGTATCAGCATTTGCTGTCTGATAATTTGGTAAAAAGTGCAGAATTAAAATTTCCACATTTTTAGTTGTGCTTCACAGAAAGAAGCAGCCCTCTGAAAATTATAGCTAAGGGGTAGAATATGGGATATAAAGACTGTATCTGAGAGTTATTATTACCATCAGTTATTATGTAAATGATTCCCCTTGCTCACAAACACACACACACACAGTTTTTCATCCCAATTTAAAACATAATTGCAGCCTTTGACGGATTGCCATTGATTTTTTTTTTCATAGAATGAATTAAAATATTTAAAGTAGGAAAAGATAGAAAGGAACATTATGTCCCATTAAACTAATCAAATGTACTAAAACTAACCCCTCCACCCCAAATCCACCCCCTGCTGTCATCCACAGCATCAAGATGGGTTATGAATGAAGAAATCTACTTGGCACTTTAAAAAATGAGGTCGTGATAAGTGCATGAAAAAATAAAATTAAAGCCCTTTATAGCTAGCAAGATCCTGGCTTCATAGCAATGAGTTTATACCAGGGCAACAAGATCAGAAAAGTGCTTCTAAATCCTTCCAAAAGCAAATTACAGTTTTATGTTTACTGATTATCTTTTGTAATGGTTGTGCAAGCTTGTTAAAAATACCTTGCCATTTTCCAGAGGATGGTATAGAGGCCAATAGTATGAATGGACTGAAAAAAAGAGATGTATCAGCTGAGAGGAGGATAAGTCTACAGGAAGCTGTAAATCAGGATATGCTATACATTACTTCAGAGGCAGGAATCCTTCAGTGACCAATTGTCGCAATCTGTAACAGACGACCAGTTGCTCACTAGACCTGAAAACAGTGGTCCTCTATCATGTGGGGCAGGTGCAGGAGAAGGATTCAAAAGGAATAACACCAGAGAGTCCATCACGTCCTCAGGGCACCCAGGGTTAGTGCCTCTGTAAGGGTCACTTCCCCTCCACTCCTTTTCTTGTAGGATCACTTCTGTGGTTATCTATAACTCACTCTGGGACTGCAGGGTGCTGGTGAAGCCCCTCCTACTGAGAGAGATCCAGGGAGTGGGAGTATAATTCATTGTCTTCAGGAAAGCCATTTTTGTATACTGTAGCAACTTAATTACCATGACTGTTAGTCAATACGGTGGATTTCCTTGCTGGTGGTAACTGTGTAAATGAGGAGTAGCACTTTTTTATTTAAAAATCAGCTTGCAATATTTTTTTTAGTTACGGATGAATTAACTTGAACAAGCTCAACCTCTCAATGCGCTGAATTTTGGGGGAAGAGAACTCCAATCCAGGTCTGAGCTTTGCGTTGGTATAAGGTACGTACCAAAACAACAAATCTGAATAAATTAATAATTGACTTATGGTTTTGATTGGTGAGGATGTACAATTTGGAAAAAAATCCCCTACATACAACTAAGTAGACCTCACATTTACAACAAAATAAACCGTTGTTCGCATTATACAGTACTCAATTGCATTTAATAGCAGACTCTGGACCACAGCTTTTGGCATCTTGCCTGTAAGTACATTTCTTAGACTCTTTTCTGTAGTAATCCCCCTCCTGAGCTATATTGCATAATATTTTACAGTTTCCAGGATTCTGAAAGATCTCCCAAGAACTCATCTCTGTTTCTTTTTGCCTTGTACCATGCACCAAAGAAAGACATATTTACCACATGGATCTTTGCATTATACAGCACATTAGTTATGTGAATGTTTTCTTATGGTCTCACGTCCTGAAGTCAGTCCTCTGCACTCAGTGCAGTATAATACTCTGCCAACTTTCAATCTATTGGAAAATACAATTCAGATGTGATGACTAATTTTGCATAAAGGAAAGACATGATCCAATGTAACAACCTGAAAGGATCCTGTGAAGAATAATTTCAGATGTCTGCATGCATTGAAGTGTTACGGAAAATGTACTTCAGTCATTTAATGTGCATACAAATTTTCAAGATTGGCTTCTAAAAATGTGACTACTCAACACATTATACCCTCTCAACTTGTAGTCTGAGTAATTCAGGTACAATCCTATTTCAAGTAATAAAAGAGAGTCAAGCAGCTAATACAGGTAAGGAGAGCAGAGAAAACACTGTCCTCTTAGTGTTGTTGTTTTAACCATGGCCATCTTTTTTTTTTTTTTTTTTTTCCATTGTTTGTCATCCAAGACAATGAGGTTCGGGTTGGTTGGGGCTGAGTGTTCTTAGCACAGACACCCATTACTAGCTTAGGTCTTTGTGGAGTTCTGATGTGCCTGGGTTACAACTGCCAGCCCCCACGGTTGCTCCAGGCAAGTGACAGTGGGTTTCACTACTGAGGCAGCCAAAATTGCTTTCAAAATTATAATTTGAAATGATTTTTATGCATTTAAAAAAAAGCTATTGTTTCTCCCTGAAAGGTTCAATAAGCGTGTACATTTTATTGCTCCAGAGCTGAAAGTGTTACTTGAGCCTTGTAAGTGATCTCTTAATTCATATTATTATTTTTTCCTGTTTAATAACTTGACATTAAACATTATTAAATTCATTGTATACTAGAGATGACATGCAATTTTGAGGTGTGTTTGTTATGGTAAAAATTACCAATCCAGGACTCAAAAACTGCACAAAGTATCTTTGGATGTTTGTTTTATAATTCATGTTTTTCCTGCTATGTAGATGGTTCTATTGATGGTTCCTAATAAGCTAAATTAGAAATATATACTTTTTAAAATGCATAGATGATAAATATGAATTAATCTAATATTCAGGTTTCACTGTGTTGGCTGTTTAGGAAACATGACACCACAGCATGAATCACACAAATACCAAGCACTGTGCTGATCACAATATTCATAACTTTTATGAAATTAAATGTTGGTGGCTGATACCTTTTTTTAGCTTGTTTAAACTAAATACTACCTCTGTGCAAGTTTTTGTATTAATGAAATTAAAATGCCTCATCTTTATGGAAAATGAACTTGGGAAGAATCGCAAACAAAGTCAAATGAAAATTTTCTTTTGAGAGCATTGTGCTCAGACAGTATGGAGATGGGTAACAGCATAAAATCTTAAGAGAAATTTGAACAAATGTTCAAATATTTCTGCAGCACATGTTTAAAATATTTGCAGCTAGTCATCCAATTCCTACCAAATGCTGTGCGTTGGAAACTGAGCAACAAAGATTATGAAAGAGAGGCTAATTAATCGTACTTGAGCCTCATATAACAGGATTTTTATTAGTCCTGTATGACCACAGTAAAAGAGCTCCACCTTACATACACAACAGGAATATGAAATGTCTACTAATTTCTTCTACTAATAGACAGTACACTTTTATATTGCAGGGAAGACACAGTCTGATCTTCTCAGAGGCCATTTCCAGATACAGCCGACCAAAATTGTAAACCTCCAAAGTACAGTAATTTTGGTAGACAATACCATTTTTCATCTTATTTCTTGTAAACTGTATACCATACACATACCCCATATTTTATGAAATTACTGTAGAAGCAAGAAAATAGTTATTGGTGGGGTAGGGGAATAATTTTGGTATTTCCAGTTAATGGTCTTGGACAGTAGTTTGCCAAGCAGTCACATGCAGATTGAGCTGCAAAGAAACACAGCTTCAGTACTTGGTGTATTACTAATATCTGGATTATGAAATGACTCATTTTTAGATGAGGTTATAAATGTACATGTCTAGACCTATTAGGAATTCTGTATTATATTGCACTGCTCCGGTTTCCTCAAAGATCTGGTCTTTATCTGAAATACACTCATTTGAAATCTTTATTAAGGTAGTTAGATTATGAGAGGAGAGTGAAATAGAAATGCAAATCGTTTGTCAGGCTATAAGAGGAACTTGCATGGCAATGAACCGGCTGCACAAGGAAGTTGCTTGGAATCTTTGCTCTTCTGAGATGGCTTTATCTGCTTCAAGAAATATTTCAATTCAGGCATATTTAGTGAGTAAATGTTACATTACCTGAACCAGAATAGGTTAATGCTGGTCCATATATTAACTGTTAAGAAGGAACCATTTGTGCTGTGTTAAGTGGCGCTGTGTCATTGCCAAAGCACATTTGCTCCTGTTTCTCCCATTCTGGGAATAAAAATCCAACCTTAACAATTAGGTTTGAGGAATGGGTCTACAAAGGATGAAACTAGAGGATAAGTAGGGAATGTGTGAGTGTGAATGATGGTTGGGGAGTTTCTTCTGTATTTTAGCTGCTCTTTGTTAACTTCTGTGTTGATTTGTTCTACAACCGTTTTAAAATTTTTGGTTTTAAATTTTCCCAACTGTGTATGAGAAGGAAAGGCTATGGCACAAGTGTCAATGGGAGGGTATTTCTGGGAAGGTTAAGTTAATTTACATAGAAAAATGCTTCCTTTCATAATGCAAATCAGAGAAAATGCAGCAGGAAAAAAATTGCTCCTGTTATATACTAATTACAAATGAGCTTTAGTGGAAAATTTATATGCTCGTTTGAAAATGATCTGTCTTTTTTTTTTTTTGCCTTGGAGGGCTGCACAGTAATTAGAGTAAAAGGTGTGCCTGCAGTGGGGCCAAATGTGCTACTGAGACTATACTGCACAAGCCCCATGGTTTTCGAAGTGTGCAAGCCATAAGCATCAACTCATATTTTCCAATTAGGAGTGACTAATGTTCCTCTATGTGTGGCAAAAATATAATATGTCATTTATCTCTGCGGGAAACATATGAACATAAGCCACCACTAAAGCTATAATTTAAACAACAACAATAAAAACAACAACAACAAAACAAAAACAAAAACCAAACCAACCAACCAACCAAAACAACAACAACAACAAAATACATTACAGGTCTTTGCATTGACTGAATATATATCATGCTATTTTTTAATTTGGAAAAAAAAAGTCATTATAAACTTTTTAGGATGAGGTACAGTATAGCATAAGTTTAGCCTTTGAAAAACAGTTGGCTGCCAAGGAACAGAGGAGAGTTAAGAGGAAATAAATGAAAAAATAATGTTCACTTAACTGTGCATAGTTTATCACACACAACTTGCAGCTTATGAGAGGGCTGAACCAAAGGCTGGACCTTAACTGTATTGCAGAGCTGGGTGAGTGAGCTCCAGCTGAGATCTGCTGTATTTGAGCCATTGAGAGTTCAAGTGTCTGAGTATGAAAGAGGTATTAACTCTTTTAGATTATTTCATCTGAGCTTCTGTAAGCAGAACAAATAGCCTTTATGACATTCTACATACTGTAAGATTATTTAAACAACAAAAATGTACATAATTGATCCCTGACTTCTGACTTTCCTTCCCTAGAGGACTGATGATGAGCCTTTGATTTTGAGTCCCATGATTGAAACTGCAACATGTGACGGACTAGGAGTGAAAGTCATCCCTCCGGAGGGTACAGTCTTACATAATTGCTGCAATCATGAAACCCATTGCTGGCTGTCAGGTATTAAGCATGCAATAACTAATTATGTAATTTCGAAAAAATACTTTTATGAGTCTCAAAGGTCATGGAAAACAAATGCAAACACAGAAAGAAGAAAATAGGCATTGAGGACTACCTCCAGGCAACACAGGAATTACAGATGGAGACCTTCTTATGACAAGCTCATAGCCATTAAACATACAAAACAACTATTACATAGTATGGCTGTATTAAGTACCTCTTTGACACAAATGCTGATCCTCATGAAAGGTAGCATGTCTTGTATATTGTCTCTTTTAACAGAAAATGTCAGAGAGATTTAAGTTACATTGTCCAGGATGATAAACCTATTTTTTCCTTTGTTGTAATCAATATGATCCCTTCTATACATTCCTGATGATATTTCCTTTCCCTTCCCCTAATTTGACCCTACTAAGCAATACGAGTGTTTAGTCTCCTGAGTCTCTTTAGTTTATCACCACAAAATTATACACAACTTGAATCTAAATGAAAGCAGCCCCATTTCAGATGTGATGTAATGGTTGTGCACTTTTCCCTCCTGCCACTTCATATGTTCCTGAGAACTCTGCTGTGCCTCTGTTTCCTCCTCTGTAAAATGCAGATAACGAGGCCTTTGGCTTTATTTTTGAAACCAGAAGGCTACAAAATGCACTGGGGAAAAATGATATATAAATGCTTAATGTTCATTACTACATCCACCACAGGCACATGGTTCTTGGCAAAAAAAAACAGACAAACAAACAATATATAATATTCAACGCTTAGATCTTGTCTGTGACCTTCAGTTCTCAGCTCCTTTTTCTAGTTCCTGCGTCCGATCCACCATCTATGCTCTTTATGAACTGAGCTGCTGCACTTTTCACAATAATCTCTGAAATATTCATATTTGTATATTGTATTTGCAGTATTTCTTGGATTAAAATCCTCAACACAGTAATTAATGCACCCAATATGAATTTATTTATATGTGTAAGTCATCAGAAAAATGTTAATTAAATGCTTAACTTTATGCACTACAAAGGGATTACTCAAAGTTCATCAAGTTAAACATATGCAGGATGTTGGCATGACTGAGGCCATTGATTTAGATCAATAAATATTCACTCGTGGTAGCAAAACTTTCTTGAGATGGATACTGTTCTTCCCCTGGTTGTTTTTTGATTTTTTTCCTTCTTTGTTCTAATACTTGTTATTGACCCTCTGAGCAGTAAAGGCTGGAGCTGCCTTACATAGTTAGGAGTTTCCTTTTGCTTTACTTTCACATGAAGAACAGCATTTGTAAATGTGGCATGATTAATAATTCAGGCATTGGTATTAGTAATAAAAGAGCTAAGGAATACCTACAATAAAGAAAGGGGATGGTAGATGGTAATAAGAGAGAGTGGAAAACAGGATATGGCTTCCAAATGCAGAAAAACAATATACATTTTCTAGTCTGGATGATCTTTAAATGTCCCTGTGCCAACATGTGAGTCAATTGTCCTAGAAGAGAAGCAGACTGAGGTGCTGGAGGAAGTTGCTGCAGCACACAGTGCCTGGGATGGCATGCTGTTTGCTAAAAGCTTATTTTACTTGTTGTTTGTAAATGAACCCACAAGGCCTGATGTTTGGAAATCCAGCTGAAAATCAATGTTTCATCCAAAAACCTAAAACAGATGGTACTTGGCCAGCACTGCTGCATGGAGCATTTCAGTGTTTAAATAAGTAGCTGGCCAGTTTCTTTTGCTGAGTGTCCTCTTCTGGTTCTATAAACTGTAATCCTCTTTTTAATGTTTGGACAAATCCTTCACTAAAGTCATGGCAGGAGGCAGTGATTAAATGTGCAGTTGTCCCTAGCTCGAAGAATCCCTAAAATACCTAGCTGAAACTGCCTGGTACACAGCAGAAGCTGCAGGAAAGAAAAGCACATTTCAGAGCCTTGGTGACATGAACTAAATTAGCACTCTGAAGCCAAACACTGTTGCTGGATGTAGTCTGATACCTGCTGATGCCAGTAATTGCAGTTACTCTGCTAAAATAAGCGAAAATGATAATTGTCATTGACAATCTGCTTGAGATAGCAGCTCTTGTGAACAAAGGGCTTGATACTATGGTATCATCAGCTACTGCCACAAGATGATACGCACAGTTACTTGGGAGGCTTCAAGCTACCAAGCTATCAGTCACCTGGCACATCCTCTCTGTGCAGCATCTGAATGAAGCCATTTGCTTGTACTGTTTCTATAGTGGACTGCTTATTTATGGGTTTGGGTCACACTATATATTATTTGGCCATATCACAGTTAGGATACCAGTGTTTTTCTTGAAAAAAATAAAATATATATATATATATATATTTTTCTAAAGCTTTCACTTTAATTGTACACAATTGGCTTTAGTATATTTCATCTAAAACAGACGGTTGAGCAATTTTAAGCTGGTGATGTAGATAAACACTATGAATGTTTTACCTTGTTAAAAAGAACTTTGGAGACATGTTATATTCAGTTTAACAATTTAGGCTTTGGATAGTAAGTGCAATTAAAAACAAACATGTTTGGAATAGCACAGAGATGGATGGGATTTTTTTAGGAAATGAATGTGTACTAGCTCTGTAGTAATTTCAGGTTGCTCAGGGAACAAAGCCTAATAAAGGTGTGCTCATATTTATCCAGCAGCATGTCTCCTACTGCAGCATGCTGGGTGGAAAAGAAAAGCCCATGCTCGGTGCACCAGATGTACTCAATTGTACATGCAGAGCTGTGAATTAATTGTCAGGACAGGTTGCTGTACTGCATTTTTCTTCTTCTTCCTTTAAAATACATTTGAGTGGAGTGCCTCCATGGCACTGTGCACAGCCAGACTGGAAGAGGGATGAATGGACATGGCGTCTTCATCCTTGAGCTGCTGGATGTCCCCATGCTTGGTCCCAGGGGCAGTGCTGCTGCCTGACTTGCAGGGCACTCTGCCAGCTGCTCCTCCCAAGGACATTCCTTTTTTGTGCTGCTAATCGGATTTTTAAATAATGCAATTTATGACTGCATAGCTGTTTAATAGCAAATAATTTACTGTTAAATGATTCTTGAAGTTTTTAACAGTGTTTGTATGGGGAGAGGGAGGAGCCTTTACAAACACTGCCAGCTGAATCTGTGTGAGGGTTCACGTGCTATTGAGGTAACAGAGCTGCATCACTTACAGCCAACAGGATCTGCCACCATGCTCTGTCAATAAGATAAGAATAAATACCTGTTGCCTTATTCTCTGATCTATTGCTTATCAGCATGATTGTCAGTAATATTTTTTATCCAAGATATTATAGGCTGTCTAGACCTTTCTTTGTGCTAGTTTTCTGTAAAAGAGTGTGCACAGTAGGGAATTTATTCTGGAACAAGGTTCTTAGGCACTGATAGAATGCAAGCAGTAAGCAGCACCTTTTTTACTGACTTTGCCTTTCATTGTTCAGGATAGGAATGCTGCATTGTGTCAGTGTGATTTAAAGGAGGAATGGGGAGCATTTTTGTGTGGCTGCTTCTTTTTTAAAATGTTTAATATGGAATTAGAGCAGAGGTTTGTACAGAAATAAGTGCCCTAAAATACATACTGTTATTCACTATGGATGTGTCATCCCTGATGGTAAAAGCTATGAATATATAAAGCAGTCAAGATGAATCCTATATTTTGCACACTTTCACACAAAAAATTCAGTACAGTTCAACATCTACTACAAGCAGCTTACACCTGGTAAAAGTAACTCTCCAGAGTAGGATTTGGTCTGCTTACCTGCCTGCATAATGTCTGCAAAATGAAATAGAAGATGGTCTCTTCTTGCAGGTAACTAGGGATAGGACAATAGGGAATGGCCTCAAGTTGCACCAGGGGAGGTTCAGGTTGGAAATTAGGAGAAATTTCTTCTCAGAAAGAGTGGTCAGGCATTGGAATGGGTTGCTCAGGGAGGTGCTGGAGTCACCCTGGAAAGGTTGGATGTTGTACTTAGGGACATGGTTTAGTGGGTGATATTGGTGGTAGGGTGATGGTTGGACCAGATGATCTTCGAGGTCTTTTCCAACCTTAATGATTCTACGATTCAATGATTCTGTGAAATGACTGAGAAGAATTTACTGTTGCTGCTGATAAAAAGCTGAGGTGCTTACATTAAAATGGTTAAAAAGTAGTGCTAAGCACTAAAACTGATTAAAATGCAGAAAAATTTACCTAGCAGTGGCAATGCCAGATATTTATAAATATATTGATGACATTTTAACACCATTCTGAAATGTTTCCACTTTCTGTAGGAAAAAAAAAGAAAAAAAAAGCTATTTTGGATTCTGTCTCTATTCAATCTCTGGCTTGTTTGTGGTTCAGGGAATGGGGAACCAACTACCTGTGATGGACCTGCAGTCCACATTTTTTCTTCCTTTAGTACATATCCTCCCACATTTTTCTGGAGTTTTATTGGATAATGTTCAGTTACACATTAATTTTGACCCATAGATGCACTTGAAAGATCTGTTCAAGTATCTGTACTAAAAGACTCCTCAGCCATTGGATAGCTAGTTAGTGCTATAGCAGAACATCCATGCCTAAACCCGTGTAACTATTAATCAGCTTGAATATTCTTACACAGAACAAGACCTTATGTTTAAGGTTATAGTGATACATATGAGTCAAAACACCTCAAAGTTATGGAACAATAATGTGACCTCAGCCTTCAGAGGTGCATAATAAATCCAGTTAAGATAATTTACAGTGGAAGGTTATATTTCCTTTTCAGGAGATATTTGTAGACAGGGCTGGAGGCAGGGGTGGGAGTAGGGGGCCGTACCAGGAGGTGCTTAACCAGCTTGCCTGAGTGCTGTTACACTGCTTTTTGCTTGTCCCCGGTAAAAGTCTGCACCTTTGGGATAACAGCTTTATCTCAGTGTCCGGGCAGAGGGGTGGATATGCTCTGTGTGGCAGCTTGCTGGTAATCTTCCTCCCCTTATACTGTTGTATAACCACATTAAGCTATGCTGACATCGAATTATTTGTATGCAGTGTAATTTTAAAAGATTGTAGACATACTTCTGTACATAAAAATAAATTTTTTATTCATAGAATGCATATGAGATACATAAAAATGCATTTCTATCACTATGAATGTCTGAGAATATACTTTAGGAAACTCCTGTGTGACAGCCACAGAAAAAGTGTGTTTGCAGTGAATTTTGTATTAATTTTCATAAGAAACTTGAGGTGGAAATGGAAAGCTGCATTTTCCAGTCAGATTGTAGAGGCATCCCATTTTGTTGTGCTTTAGAAAACATGCAGGGAGGAAGGCATTCAAGGAGCTTATGGTGCAGCACTCAGCTTTAACCTTCGTTAGTGAGAAAGTGGTTAAAGGCACACAAGCTTTTAATGGGGTGATTGTTTCAACCCACTCTGCTTCTGTATTTGAAGAATTCAGTGACATCAGGGACATCCTGGCTGCCTCAAGCCCAGTGAAGGTATTTCCTGGGTCCTCTGTGCTAGGAGGCTTAAACTAGCCAAGAGTGATAGGATTTCACCCTCCTGAGCTCCTTAAGGTTTCACAGTTGCAGAGGCAAAGTGACTTACAGCTCTCCTGCAGCCTTTAAGCATTTTTATGCATATAAAATATGAAGTGCTGAAGCGCTAAATTGGCTGAACTTTAAGCCAGTTTACCTCTACAGACATAATAGTTTAAGCAGTTGAACACAGAAGTTTCTGTTGAGCACAAAGTATCTGTGAAGTTTCCATGGCTGGCAGATTTCCCCCTGCTTTGGAATAGCTTTTACTGGCCACATCCTGTAGCCTGACAGAAGTGCAAAGACACTGTGTCCTCACCAGCAGAGACAAAAGCCTGCTTGTTTGAAGACTGCTGTACTTTTAATTTGTTTTAAGTCCCTCTTCTGTAGATATCTGCTACATTTACGTGAATGTCCGTGTCCTCATACCTTTCTTCTGTTAGTCAAGGTTTAGGGCTAAAAATTCCACAGTTTGTTTATGAAATGTGTGGTAATGTTGAGCTTACTGTGTCTTGAAAAATATTTTTTTTAAATAGATGGAGCTATGGAATAAAATCTTCCTCTCAGTGACCTCAGTATCCACCATGAATTTTCAGGAATTTACAGATGACTGTTTGTAGCCGGCAATTCCCTTCCCTTCCCTTCCCTTCCCTTCCCTTCCCTTCCCTTCCCTTCCCTTCCCTTCCCTTCCCTTCCCTTCCCTTCCCTTCCCTTCCCTTCCCTTCCCTTCCCTTCCCTTCCCTTCCCTTCCCTTCCCTTCCCTTCCCTTCCCTTCCCTTCCCTTCCCTTCCCTTCCCTTCCCTTCCCTTCCCTTCCCTTCCCTTCCCTTCCCTTCCCTTCCCTTCCCTTCCCTTCCCTTCCCTTCCCTTCCCTTCCCTTCCCTTCCCTTCCCTTCCCTTCCCTTCCCTTCCCTTCCCTTCCCTTCCCTTCCCTTCCCTTCCCTTCCCTTCCCTTCCCTTCCCTTCCCTTCCCTTCCCTTCCCTTCCCTTCCCTTCCCTTCCCTTCCCTTCCCTTCCCTTCCCTTCCCTTCCCTTCCCTTCCCTTCCCTTCCCTTCCCTTCCCTTCCCTTCCCTTCCCTTCCCTTCCCTTCCCTTCCCTTCCCTTCCCTTCCCTTCCCTTCCCTTCCCTTCCCTTCCCTTCCCTTCCCTTCCCTTCCCTTCCCTTCCCTTCCCTTCCCTTCCCCATGCTATTCTCCCTTCCAAAAGCTTCAGCCAATGGACTTGGACTTCAAACTTGCTCATCTCATGATGCAAGTGAGAGTTTTTCCCTCCCTGATAGATTGTTTGTGGTGCAGTGATTTTTACTTTCTTCTCTGCAGCCCCTAGTCCTGTTGAGTAGTTAGAAGTCACAGTTTCACAGGGAGCATTCAACAGCTGCTTTATGGGCTCTGGTTCTCTGTCAATCTCGAACTGCACTGAGTATAACTGGGGGCTGTGTCTCTTGCCCTCCTGACCCCTGCCTCTCAAAAAATTCTCTTTGTGTTTGTGTTGAACAGTTTGTTCATTTGTTCAGTAGAGAACCACTGCTTTACCTCAGGTGAATAACTTTGCAGAAGGGAATAATGACAGGTGAGAAACAATATTCATAGCAGCAATGGTATAGCAAGTTAATTGGTTTGGTGAGTGGAAAAGGGTGAAGATGTGGGCAGCCTTCTCTGATGCTTTAAATTATTAGAGGAAAAATCCCACTTAAGAGAAGAATTATTGCTAATAGTGCTTCTGAAGTGTTGATTTACT
The DNA here is from genome assembly GCF_964034855.1 of Anser brachyrhynchus. Taxonomy (NCBI): domain Eukaryota; kingdom Metazoa; phylum Chordata; class Aves; order Anseriformes; family Anatidae; genus Anser; species Anser brachyrhynchus. Next base: position 126,707,336 of record NC_137694.1, on the reverse strand, counting down.
TATGTCTAGCTATATCATATTCCAGGAATAGTTATATTCTTATCTCCTGAAAAAAGCAAAAAAGGATGGTGGCATAGTATAACCAATGAATCATAAAGTAGGCATAATTATTTTCCAGAGAATGATTCAGCTTGGCCCTGAGATATGAATATATCAGAAATATGCAGAGATTCAGAATCCAGGTCTAGTTCTGTGTTCTGCAGTAGTTGCTTGATATTTCTACAAAGCAGCCCCAGAGATTGTACTTTGGGGATTTAGTGCATACATGGGAATTCTGCAGTTCTAAGTGCCATATTTCAACCATTTCATTCTCTGACTGTTAAAGCATTCACCTCCCTGAGGCAGGTAAATTTTAAGAGAGAAGCAGAAGGTCTGCAATGGTGCTATTGAATTGTATTTCTGGGTGTGTGTCCTGTTTGGTTAGGATAGAGTTAATTTTCTTCCTAGTTGCTGGTATGGTGCTGTGTTTTGGATTTAGGATGAGAATAATGCTGATAACACACAGATGTTTTAGTTGTTACTGAGCAGTGATTATCCTATGGCGAGGACTTTTCAGGTTCTCGTGCTGCCCTGGGGGTGCACAAGGAGTTGTGGGGGACACAGACAGGACAGCTGACCCAAACTGGCCTTAGGGGAGTTGGCCAGGGAAGGGACCTCAGCATACAGAAGGTCTGGGCAATGGTTGGTCAATAGGTGGTGAGCAATTGCATTGTGCATCATTTGTTTTATATATATGTATTTATGTATTTATTATTATGATCATTATTGTTATTTTCCCTTCATTTTCTGTCCTATCAAACTGCCTTTATCTCCACCCATGAGTTTTACCAGTTTAAATTTTTTTTTTTTGATTCCCATCCCACTGGGAGAGGCAGAGGGGCAGTGGTTGAATTGCTGTGTGGTGCTTAGCTGCCTGCTGGGTTAAACCACAAATGTGCCATTACTTGATCTTGGGGCCTTGGACAAACTGTATTGTGATCCATCTCACTCATTCTCTGATCCTTTGGCCTTAGAGTTTTAAATAAATAGCAGTTAGTATTCATAGCAATGCTTTTCCGCCATCTCATCTCAAATGCAGGTACTATTCTCAGCTTGTCAAATTCCAAAACATTTAAACAGAATGAGGGAAGGATTAATAAAGTCAAACTTTTAAAGTCAACCTAAGACATCGTTAGCATATTTTTTTCTAAGGAAAATGGTGCAATGTAAACAAAGTACCTTCCAATTAAAAATATGCTTGCACTTTTAATTGTGCTTTTTTTTTTTTTTTTTTTTTTTTTTCCAGCTAGTACTGAAACAAGACATCTAATGTCTCTGTCATGAGTTTTTGGTTAATAAATGGAGAATCCAGTCAATTTTTTAGCAAATTAATGTTTGCTACTGGAATAGGAAGAGGTGAATGCCAGTCCCTCAGAAAAAAAAAAAAATCACAATAAGTATAGCTCTATGAAGTTCTATTTCCATTTCTATTGTGTGAGTACCCCTACTGATTTTTAGGAAATGCATAAATGTTTAATTTAATACTTGCAGAAGATGATATCTCATTTATTTTAATTACCTATTTAGTTAGGTGATACGTTCCATTTTATAGTATTTGATTTCTGTCAAATATGTGTAGTTCTCAAATGTCAAGGAAAATAACACCTCCTAAAACAGTAATCTGAATTTATTACTCCTGAGTCTGACTGTGAAGTAAAACAGAAATTTTAAACATTTAAGAATTCTAGACTATATTCTATATCACATCAGTTTTAAAGCTGTAAATAAATGACATCAATTTGTTTCTTGCATAGGAATGTGTTATTTTATTTAATAGGAAATTGTAAATATAAGGTTGTAACTCAAGTCTATGATCAAAAACAAACAAACAAACAAAAAAAAAAAAACCAAAAACCAAGCCAAACCAAAACAAAAAAGCAAAAACAATCAAGAGGTGTTTTACTAAAGATCACAATATATTTCTCCTAATTAAAGCATCAGATACTAGTTTGACAGAGTTGTAAACTTTATTTCAAAAGGAAACATTTCTGTTATAAGCTTTTGTGATTGAGAAGTTTTTGTATAACAAGCATGCCTTTAAGCATGCCTTTCAAATGAAGTATAACAAAGAAAAGAATAGTGCAGGGTTGAAGCTTGTGATATCAGACTTACAAACTCACTCAATAAAGTAACTTCTTTCATAAAATTCTTGGTAATAACAATAGGAAGACAAATTAATTACAATAAGGCTAGTCTTCAACTTCTATTTTTGCCATACTTCAAATGTTTATGAGAATATCAATGGTTTGAAAACAATTTTAAAAGAGAAGGAATACCTGATGGTATCCTTGACTCTGGTGCCCTCTCAGAGCTCACAGTGCTGCCTTCCCAGCCTGGTGGATATGGTGGCTCCCTGTGACCAGGTCTAGCTAGCAGTGAGGCTGGACATGCATTCACAATATGCACTCAGAGACACACAGACACATAGAAACACAGACACACAGTGGACCTCATGGACCAGCATAGATAGCATGGTGCCATTACAAACCCCGATGTATAGACCTGCATTGACATGACCAGCATAGATGGTCTCATCCTCTTCACCCCACCTCTGCCTGGCTGGGGTTGAAGCGTCCTAGTGGTACATAGCACACACTCACTCTCTGCTTTTCCAGGCACACCCACTCTCATGTGCTTGCCTCTGTTATCTACTGCCCATTGCAGTTTGTATGTCTGTGGGTTTAATTTTCTCATCTCCAGTCTTTGTCTCTTACTGGATAGGTATTTTTACAAAGCAGAAAGTCTTTAATTCCATATGACAAAATGCTTCAAAATGAAGTGTCTGTTCTTTGTGTACTGTGACAGACAGAGCTAGGATTTCAGGATCACTGCTGAGATTGAGTTTCCAAAAGTTCTGCCAAAGTAATCTTCCACACTGTCCCTTAATGTATTTAATGAGAAACTGAAATTCTACTGTAATCCAAGTGACCAACAGCTCATTCTTTTCTATGGCAAACTGTTTTGACACAATTCCTAGAAAAGAGAAGAAACCTAACCTTCACCAACAGAAATATAATGTGAAATACATTTTTTTAATATCTCTGTGACAGTTTCAGAGGTGCTCTTAAAATCCCCAATTCTTTTACTTATTAAGGACATAAAACTTAATTATCAGGGTATTTTCCCCACAATCCTATTTTCCATCCTAATTTAGAGACAGAAGTTTTATAAGCTTAAAATTACCTGAAATAATGAAAAAAGCAGCTGAGATTTCAATGCAGTTTGTTCTAGTGAAGACAACAATAAATGTGGTGTCTTATCAAGTTCAGAATCCACTTGGACATTGTCACCACAAGACAGACCAGGAAGGGCTGGAGTACAAGGAAGAAAAAAACAATGGGTTGGAGTGAGACAAATGTTAAGAAACAAAGTTAATATGGAGTTTGGGCCAGAGAGGCTGAAATAAAAGTTAGACAGAGGTTATGCATGCCTGCAGGTAGCACTTAATGCAGAAAACCTTCGAACTGTTGCATAAGGGATTAGCAAAGGCTGAGCTAAGAGTATCAGAAAACAGACTGTGCAGAACCCCATAAAACAGCATTCTGCTTTCAACAATGACATTAAGAGAACTTGCATATATATCCATTATCCTTTCTTCACATGCTGTCCTTCCTCTTTAGTAGACCCTGCTCCCCTGCTCTTGAATGGGATTTTCCCCTCCTTCCTAAAGCTCAGCTATGTCCCCTCCCATGCACCCTACCTCATCTGCAGCCTCCTCTGCTCTATAGCTACCAGATGAGCAAGAAGACCCCAGTGATGTGTGTACTCCCAGGACACATTTATGCTGTTCAGCTGGTCGGTGTACATATGCCGAGTCACCGACGGAGCAAAGATAATAGGCAATTGTTGAAGTTGTGCAGCAAAATTTGTTAGACTAGGCACTAATTTGTGTGTCTCTCCTTTATTCAACTGTCTGCGCTCATGACAATATTTCCTTTGAGACTGTAGTCCTCTGGCAGATTTTGTTGAAATTGGCTAACAACTTCAGCAGCTAGAGGGAAGGATACAGAGTGTGTAATGGAGAAAAGGGCAGGCAGATGATAGTTTCATTTCCTCAGGAAGCTTAGATAAATTATTTTAAAGAAAATTCGATATTTAGTATTTGATTGACTGATTTTTTATATCCTGAGGGTGACAATATTAGATAGCCTTGAATGTTCAGGAAACAGGCAGAAATAGGTTTTTCCTCTTCCCATCTATGCCAACAGAAAGGAAGATACAGTGTATAAGCCCCCAGATGAGCAGGAAAAAACCTGCAAAATAAAGTCCCCTAGAGCAGACAAGTCATAGCTGTGATATAGGACATAGCAGCTGCACTGCAGCAGTCTGGCTGAGGATGATGGAAAAAGAGAAGAGGGTGAGGAGAGAGCATTAATGTGCAGTAAAGTACAGAACTGAGTACTGTGTGATAACACTGGATGCTTACCAAATAATTTTCTAATAAAAACATAAAGTACCATACAGAAGATTTGGCATGGTCACAGTCCCCCCATGGCTTTCCCCCCATTTTTCTATTACTTTCATTTCCATAAGGACTCTGACACTTGCCAAGGGAAATTTGGCAGCAAACCCTCACACCCTTTGCTAGCTTCCTGCCAGGCCATTGCTGTCTAAAGGAGGAATGCCACCAAGACTGAGAGGGACACCGAAACTTGTGTACTCCTATTTATTCTCCAGGAAGTGTACTAAACCTTAATGGTGCTAGTGTCTCCAGAGAGGATGATGTATGTTGTATTTATTGCCCACTGATCCCAGTGAGCTCTCCTGGAGAAAAAAACATAAGGACCCATAACACATGAACATAAGTATAACATATAAAGGGATAAAAAACTGTTGGATGCAAGCTAGAAATGTGTGCACGTGCATGCATGTATGTGTTGTGACAATTCCTTTCTGTTCTGCTTCAGGATGGAGTGGTTGGCTTACCAGGTACAAATATCAGACTCCCCCGTGAATGTAAATGCAATCCCTGTTTTTTTGGAGTCATCTATGTAATTTGAAGATCTCGATAGGTTTCACCTGTTGCATCATTTTGTGCCCTTTTTTTTAATCCAAAATTCAAAAATGCTTATTTAGGACCAATTCTTGCTATACTTGAGCTGCCAACAAACCTGATTCAATCTGAGCTGTTGTATATTCGCATAATAACAAACCACCTCATAAGACTGGTGGACTATTGCTTCCTAGGCCTTAACTCTGGTGCATTTCATTTGATGTACAGTTATTTTCAACCCATTTAAACATCTGTCCTCTCCCTGATGCTCTGTTTCTCTCTGGTAACTGAGATTTCGTCATATCAATTTTCCTATTACACCAGGAGAGATAGTAAGATATTTGTTGTAGTTTGCTGCACAATGTTCACCATTCAAGCTCCTCTCCCTAAAAGAAGATATAATCATCAAATCTGTTTTGTCTATTTTTGGTTATATAAAAATAAAAGATACAAATGAGAAAGAAAGAGTTTTACAAAGCAAACTTTTTGTGAAACAGCTAATAATTGAAGCTCCATTGAAAAACACATAGTACAGAATTCACTCTGCTAGAAGTATCTTTATGCTCATACATGTTTTTTTTTTCTTTTTTCTGAGTACTAAATGCCATGAGCTTTCATTTCAAGCCATCCAATGACCAGTTATACACTTGTGTACAGTAGTTATTTATGTATATATTTCTGTATATGTTACATGAATGATTTTATGTGCTTATATTGGGTGCAAATGAACTGTGTACCATGGAGAGTTTTCTTCTACTACAGAAATTCCCTGCAGGAATCCTGCAGTTTTGAATGCTTCTTGTTCAGGGCCGTTCAGCCTATCATCCAGTATGTGGAAACCTATTGACTGAGTAACCTGATAAATATAGTCCTGATTTCTGATTCTGCTCCAAGCCATGTCACATGTGGAAGCATCTTGGAGGTGGATGGAGACTGGTTTAATTCAACAACTTATGAGCAAAACACAATAGTGTTTTACCTAAATTCCTGTATCCTAATTGTTTCTAAGCCTTTCTTTATATCCATTCTTCTCAATTAAATATTGTACTAAAAGTTACATTTTGATAAAATTATGCCATGGAAAGAAGATCACTAGTGAAAGAGTACAAAGAAAAGTATCTTTAAAACACTTTTAGAAAGGTTTTAGCATCCTTATTACTCTATGAAAACTGTAGTGATTTAATTCATTGGAGTGTACCATGCTGAAAAAATAAATAAAAGAATACATAAATTGAAGAGAAACTTTGAACGAGTCAGAACAAATAGTGGAAGATACATGAAAACTTGCTCCTAAACTTTTAAACAAAAGCAATTACTCTGCAAGAGCTTGAAATATGAATCAAAATGAAGATTATCTTGTCATCTGCTTGATAGGGCTATGCAGAGGATTGAGAGTGTTTATGGCAGTTTTGTTTTGCAATAAATGATGTGGCAGAGCAGTGGAAAACTGATATCTGTTGAGCCTAAATAGGCTCTAGCATTCACATATTATATTGCAGTGCTGTGCTAAATATTCCCAAGGTGTCTTTGGAGAAATTGGTGGGTGCACTCAATGCAGCATGTAGATACTGCCTTGGGTCCCATCACTGGCATTATCAGATCAGTGCAGCTTTCCAACTTGCTGAAAAGCACAGGTTTTTCCCCACTAAAATGACACCTACACAGCCTCAGATTTGAGAGCAAATGTGGTTATTCCTGCACTTTGTGGCAAATCGTGAGGTAAACCTGTGTTTGTTCAGGATCAGGCTTACTCTCAGCTTCATTAAGCTCAATTAAAGTTGAAACTGGCCAGCACTGTGGGGGACAATATATATATATATTTTTCTTCAATATGTTAACAGCAAAAGGAAGACCAGAGGAAAAGTGGTCTGTTACTTGAAGAGGATGGTCACCTCTCAAACACGGACATAGACAAAGCAGAGGCATTTAATGACTTCTTCACCTCTGTCTTCAGCATTGATGAGGGGTTCTGGGATCCCAGGTGCCCTGAGTCAGAGGACTGTGACTGCAGTAATGATAAACTCCTAGCCAACACCAAACTTGTGTGGAATACGCTGCTCCACCTGGATGCATATAAGTCTATGGGGCCTGATGGGATTCATCCCAGGGTACTCAGAGAGCTGGCTGCCTCTCTCAATTATTTTTCTATGGTCTTGGGAATCTGGAGAGGTCACAGTTGACTGGAGCTGGCAAACATTGTTCCATTTTTCAAGAAGGGCAAGAAAGAAGATCCTAGTAATTACAGGCCTGTCAGTCTCACTTCAGTGCCTGGTAAAATTATGGAGAAAATTATTCTGGGAGTTATTGAAAAACACATGAAGGACAATATGGTCATTGGTCAAAGCCAACATGAATTCACAAGGGGAAGGTTCTGTTTAATGAACTTAATTTCCTTTTATGACAATGTCACCCACCTAGTTGACCAAGGAAACCAGCTGATGTAATCTTTCTGTATCTCAGTCAAGCTTTCAGTATGGTTCCTTGCAGTATCATTCTGAACAAAATCTCCAGGATAAAAACAAAATATGGTGAGTGAACAACTGGCTGATGAGTTAGGCTCAAAGGGTTATAGTAAATGGTTTTACATCAGGCTGGTGGCCAGTCACTAGTGGGGTTACATAGGGCTCCATTTTAGGGTTAGTTCACTTTAATGTTTTCATAAATGAGCTGGATGTAAGACCAGAAGGTGTGTTAAGTAAGTTTGCAGATGACACTAAATTAGGAGGAGCTGTTGATTCTGTTGAGGGTAAAGAAGCCTTGCAGAGAGATCTTGACAAACGATCTTGCCCAGAGAGTTGGGCAATCACCAGCCACATGAAGTTCAAAAAGATTAAGTAATGGATTCTGAAGCTGAGAAATGGCAACACGGGCTGTAAGTACAGACTGGGAGATGAGAGGATAGAGAGCAGCTTCACAGAAAGGGAGCTGGGGGCGGGGCGGGGGGGTTATTCATTGGTGGCAAGTTGAACCTGAGTCAACAGTGTGTCCCGGCAGGCAGGAGTGCAATCTTTATCTTGGGGTGCGTCAAGCATGGCATTGCTAGCCGGCCAAAGGAAGTGATTGTCTCTCTCTGCTCTGTGCTAGTGTATCCTCATCTTGAGTACTGTGTGTAGTTTTGGGCACCACAGTATAAAAAGGACATACATTTTTTGGAGAGTGTTCAAAGGAGCACTACAAAGATGGTGAAGAGTCTATAGGGAAGGGCTATAATATCAGACATTTGGTTTGTTCAGCCCAGAGCAGAGCAGACTGGGGGGAGACCTCATGGCAGCCTGCAGCTTCCTCACGAGGGTAGCGGAGGGGCAGGTGCTGAGCTCTGCTCTCTGGGGACAGTGACAGGACCCGAGGGAACAGCATGGAGCTGGGACAGGGGAGGGTCAGAGTGGGTGGTAGGAAAAGGTTCTGCACCTGGAGGGTGGTCGGGCACTGGGACTGGCTCCCCAGGGCAGTGGTCATGACACCAAACCGGCCAAAGCATTCAAGAAGCATTTGGACAATGCTGTGAGATGTATGGTCTGATTTTTTTCCTCTGTGGACCCAGAAGCTGGACTCACTGATCCTTGTGGGTCCCTTCCAACCCAGGATATTCAATGATTCTATGATTGCCTGGCAGTATGGTTCTCAGAGATGCCCTCTTGTCTTGCCCAAGTCTCAACGCAAGACACAATATATTCTGTCATATGGCTGGCAGGATTGTGAGACTTCTCAACAGGAGCTCAGATTGGATCATTTTGGTGGCCTGGTATGATACTTCAGCTCTAGAAACCAAGCTGTGGTTGGAGCCTGGTTGGAGTGGAGCTTTCTCAGGTCCAAAAATCTCTCCCTGTAGGTGAAACCTGTGACATAACTAACACGTGAAACAGAAGTATTGAAGCAGAAAAGTTTCTCTGGATCACAGTGTGACATTGGTCATACTAAACTCACTGTGAAACACAATATTACAACAGCTTCTTCTCTGCACAGAGGTGTTGCAGATAGAAAGCAGGCTGCGCTTTCTGATTCTCAGCTGGGTACATGCAAAGGATAGAAACTGAGTTCAGCAGAGGTGGATGAAAATTCATTTGCTCTGCTAAAGGACTAGTACGGAGTACTTTATCCAGGTGAAACTGGGTAAATCTTGCTTTACTTTGCTCATACCAGTTTTGTATGAATGGTATTTGTAACTTTAGGATGGACAAGGGAATAAAACTTGTAAGATAGGTAGAAAAAAAATCATTAATATGAAACCAGAAACTACTACAGAATTCTTTCCTTCAGTGAGAGTATTTCTCTAGTGAGAACTGAAAGTTCAGGCCTATGGACAGCAGCATAAGACAACAGTACTTGTAGATTATTTTCTTAACTTTACACTGATATTTTTTTTTGACTTTATTTAAAAAAAAAAGTACAAGCTTTCTGTTTCTTTCAAAATCCAGAATTCCTCCAGTCACAAGCCTGTGGTTCAGATATGCCTAAGTACAACTACAGAACAACAAATAACCTCTGAACAAGAGGGCTTAAGGAAATGTTGGCATTGACAAAAAATGAACTGAAAAATACACTTAACAGAAAATCTCACTTCACCTGCTCCCCATGATTCTTTCACATTAATGTATACTTCTTTGTATTTTGCTTTTTTGGTGATGGCAAATTCTGTGTAATCTTTGGAGGATGAGAAAAAAGCCTACCTACCTCAGAAATAGTTTTGCTGTGTGAACAATGAACAACACTTTGGAGTACATTTTTGTGTTTCTTATTAATGCAAGTATTTGTATTTGGTTGATACATGAATTGCCGTATCATTTTTCAGTACTTTTTGATAAAATTCTTCAGATCCATTTATTTATAATAACTGTGCACTCCCTTAACAGAATAGAAATTTATCGTGTTTTGAAAAGCATGATATTGAAAGTTTATCTACATTTTATGAATCTGCTCTGACCTGTCTGTGGGCACATAGCATGAATCTAAAGGTAGGGAGTCTAACTGATCAAATGCATACATGTAGTGTAGATGACTTACATGTACAGGAAAAGTCACTTGTTGGATTAAGGAATGCATATCAAATGCGTAAGATTTGATAAGTGACAGTTGCAATGGATTTACTGCATATATTATTCACAGATATTTTTGCATATGTGTTAAACTCCCCAAATACAGAATAATTCAGGTTCGCTTTGTCCATGGAGATGAACTGTGCAAATCCCAGCTGTTATTTATAGTTTATATTCTATAGTCTACAGTCTGGGTGCTGCTGCAGAATTATGGTTCTTCATTAGTCCCAGTATGCATTTTGACATCTATTTACTGCAACTCACTGCTGAAAAGCAAATTTCTTTTTTTGGTGATCACACTGACATAGAATCATAGAATCATAGAATCATCAGGGTTGGAAAAGACCTTCAAGATCATGTGGTCCAACCATTACCCTACTACCAATGTCACCCACTGAACTATGTCCCCAAGCGCCAGGTCCAACCTTTCCTTGTGGTAAGGGAAGCACATCTTTGTGATTGGTTCTTTTTAATGACCTGTGTGTCTCGTTAAGAAGGATGAGGATGCTTACCCATCATTATTCTCATCTTAAACTTGATTTAAGCTGTGTATACAAGGTATGAGACATTAGATTGCATTTTATTTTCCTTTACTGGTATTTCAGACTAAGTCCATTTAGAGTAAAGATGTAGGTATTCTAGATACCTGTATGTAGACTCACTGCACCAGGTTCTTGTTACTAAGCTTTGGAGAAAAATTCTAAAATATATTTCTCTTCAATAACTATAAAGAGAGCTTTGCTGTGTGTTGCATAAGCTCAGATGTACATGTATTCTTTGAAGATATTTAAGGTTTGGAGAGATGACACTTGTCAATTCATTCCACGAGCAGTGCAAAACCAATTATTGCTGGTTTTGTGCAGAAGAATCTATTTACAGGATTAAAATTACCTTACAATACAGGTAAACTAAATCAAGGGTTTCAGATAGTTAGTGCTTCAGATAATAATTTCACAGTTTCACTCTATATGGCTAAATGGAAAAAAATCACTGGCTTTCTTAAGTGTCTCATTTTTAAGTTCTTTTAAAGCTGTTGGCAACCAGGAATCAAGGCTTGCATTGGCAATACCTGCTCTATTAGCACAAGGATTCATATCGCTGGCAAAAGAGCTCTGTGAAGAAGCTGAAAAGAGGTGGCTGAGAGATACAACTTGCATTTAGAATAGAAATGTTTCTGTCATTATCAATTATTATGGACAGAGACTGAGACTTCTGAAGTAGCTGAACTGTGGTTGCTGCTCTTCCCACTATTAAAAAAAAGTCAAATTTTTGATTAGAATTAAGTTTGGAAAATGGTAAGCTGGGAAATATAGCCAGCTATGAGAAAACACTTTTGGAGTCAGGAAAGCCTAGTACAAATAAAGAGGACTTTATAAAAAATAAATAGAAGTAGAAAGAAAGAGTTGTTGAAATAATTTAACTTTCAAAAAAAATACTACATCCCCTTCCCTTTGAATTATAGAACATTTCATTTTGTGAAGAAATACTATATTCCTTGAGTAGTAATTGTAGTTTTCTATTTATTTGTCAATAATCGCTTATATTTTTGTTCCACTTTAGGGAGCATCTGAGGACACCAGCTGGCTGAATATTATTCTCCCTCTATCATTTTTGTTTATAGACAAATACAAGAAGCCTATAGGAAGAACCATTTGTTTCTTTTTAATTTAAAAAGTGCCCCTTGGGACAGCATAACCCTTTTTCAGTTTTAAATCCCATGCTTCCTATTCTGAAATTTTCCTCATTTCTGTATAATTCCCCCTACACCAGCATGCTTCTCAAATACTTCAGTCTCCAGACCAAATAGTAGGCATTTCCTCTCACCCTGATTTCTCCTTGCTCTTTTGCTAACAAGCTGGAAATCCAATAGCATTATTTCACTTTTAATTTCGGTGGAGTGCCTCCATTGCAAAAAGACAATAAAACTGATGATAGTTTGAGCACTCATTTGTCATCCATGGAGCAATTATGCCGAGAAAGACTTGACGGAATGGACCACTTTCTGCTAATAGTGCCAATACTCTACTTGAAAGCAGACACAATCCACAACCAAGCCCGGCTAATGGGTATATGTCAAAAATGTTTCTGAAGCAAAATCTTGGGTACTTAAGATATTTCTATTTCCTCCCCAAGACAACTGCTTAAGGTGATGAATGAGAACCTGTCACTCTTCTATATAATTATTGCCTTAAACAATATTTTCTGATAGCTGACTGACTATCCTTAATATTGATTACCTAGAAAGGTCAGAATGGTACCTTGGTACTTTCTTAACTTTATAAGTAGAAATGTTAAAGGCAAAATGTGAAAGGTGGCAGAGAGAAGAATCAACAGAGTTAAAGGAATGAAAATGGCAAAGGCAGTGGAGACATCTGAAGAAGAAATATCCGTACAGAATAACAAGAAATGCTTTTAAGTTATGTATGATGTATACTTGTAATTAAAAGAAACATTAAAAGGAGTGAGACAGGAAGGCAAGAGAAATCAAAATATGCCACAAGGAATAATAAAGAAAAGGTCACATTTTCACTTAGATTTAGAAAATAAGTATCTTAGTTAGTGGTATGCATAAAAAAAGAGATGAAATGTGCATCAACTGGTGCATCCAGTAGAGCTGTGTAGAAATTTTGAAGTATAAGGAGTGCCAAAACTATTAAAGTTAAAACAATAATTTCAGTCAGAGGTAGCATTTCATAGCCAATAGTCAAACTATAAGTCAACAATACTTTGGAAATATCTTAAGGTATAAACTATCTCCAATAGCTCTTCCTGGTTCATATTTTATTCTGTTATGATTTATACACTTTCTCAAAATTGTAATATGTTTTCTAGAGAGCATCATGTTAAATCTCTGAGCAGGTAAAGGTCTCAGCTGCTGTATGGTGGTTTTTTATTTTTTTTTCCTGTTTGCCATGCCTAAAGTCGTGAAGACTTCATGCCTAAATGTCTCTGGCAACCATTGTCTTCAGGTCTAGCTGAGAGGCATTTTTCACATACAAAAGAATAAGAGTCACCATTTGTTTTGATGACACTTTTGCACATCAGCTGAGAGCCACCGTCATTCACCAGTTGGTCCTGTTAATTAGGGAAATATTTTTTGGTATCTTCACCACTTTGTTTTCAGAAGAGGTTGGAAGGGGAAACTCTAATGCAAGTTGAATAACTATTCCAGTTTACCATACCAGTAGAAACCACAACAGAATGGCATACTATGTCACCTCAGGTATCATTTTATTATTAACATGCATCAAATTAAATCTCTGTATACTCCTGCTAAACAAAACTAGGACCTATTTACCACACTGTATGTGCATTTCTTATATTGCTACCATTTTAAACACTAACAAAAATATACTCAATAAGCTTTAAGTTTTCAGAAAACTTCTTTCCATGCTTCTAGCTTGTTCATGCAGCTCTAATTGTTAGCAGAACTGCTGTCCTGGACTTCTGGAGAGCAGACTTTGGCTTGTTAAGGAGACTCGTTGTCGGAGCCACTTGGAAGGCAATCCTGAAATGCAAGCGTCCAGGAAGGCTGGACACCTTTCAAGAAAGAAATACTAAAGGCACAGGAGAAGGCCATCCCTACATGCCGAAGATGAGCTGGCATGGAAGAAGATCAGCCTGGCTAAACAGAGAGCTGTGGCTAGAACTCAGGAAGAAAAAGAGGGTTTATGACCTTTGGAAGAAGGGGCAGGCCACTCAGGAGGACTACAAAGATGTCGTGAGGCTGTGCAGGGGCAAAATTAGAATGGCCAAAGCCCAGCTTGAGCTCAATCTGGCTATTGCTGTTAAAGACAAAAATGAAATGTTTTTATAAATACATAAACAATACAAAGATGGTTTTATGCTTTGTTGGATCAAAAACTGGCAGGGTGGATAGGCCCAAAGAGTTGTGAATAATATTAAATCCAGCTGGAGGCCAGTCACTAGTGGTGTCCCCCCAGGGCTCAATACTGGGGCCAGTTCTCTTCAATATCTTTATCAATTATCTGGATGAGGGGATTGAGTGCACCCCCAGTAAGTTTGCAGTTAGGTTAAGTTAGGCTTGAGTGCTGATCTGCTTGAGGGTTGGAGGGCTCTGCAGAGGTATCTGGATAGGCTGGAGTGATGGGCCAAGGTCAGCTGTATGAGGTTCAAAAAGGCCAAGTGCTGGGTCCTGCACTTGGGACACAACAACCCCATGCAACCTTGCAGGCGGAGGAGTGGCTGGAAAACAACCTATCAGCAAGAGACCTGAGGGTATTGGTCAATAGCTGGCTGAATATGAGACAGTAGTGTGCCCAGGTGGCCAAGAAGGCCAATAGCATTCTGGATTGTACCAGAAATAGCGTGGCCAGCAGGACTAGGGAAGTGATTGTCCCTCTGGTGAAGCTGCATGTCAAATACCATGTTCAGTTTTGGGCCCCTCGCTACAAGGACATTGAGGTGCTGGAGTATGTCTAAACAAGGACAACGAAGCTGATGAAGTGTCTAGAGAACAAGTCTTACAAGGATTGGCTGAGGGAGATGGGGCTGCTTAGCTTGGAGAAAAGAAGGCTCAGGGGAGGCCTTATTGTACTTCACAGCTACCTCAAAGGAGGTTGTAGTGAGATGTGGATTAGCCTCTTCTCCGGAGCACCAAGTAATAAGATAAAGGGAAATGGCCTCAAGTTGTGCCAGGGGAATTTTATGTTGGATATTAGGAGAAACATCTTTACTGAAAGGGTTGTGTGGCATTGGAATAGGCTGTCCAGGGAAGTGGTTGAGCCACCATCCCTGGAGGTGTTCAACAAATGTGTAGATGTAGAACTTAGTAGCATAGTTTAGTGGTGTACTTGGTGGTACTAGATTAAAGGTTGGACTAGATCATTTTAGAGGTCTTTTCCAACCTAAATGATTCTATGATTCTATAATTTGTGTCAAAAGATAACCTTGAAGCAAAGAAGCCTAAGGATTGGTAGTCCTAGGGGTGTCTTTGAGCCTGGTACTGTCTGAGATGCTAGTTATGTTAACATCTGTACCATCCTCCAAAGAAATTCCAGTCCCTGTGTACAGTACTCCCATCCATTCACACTTGTCTGCCATGGGAGAACTGCAAAAAACAAACGCCCCTGAAGGCAACCTCCCCCCCCCCCCCCCCCGACCACTCGGTAAGACTCACCTCTTTGAACTATACTAAAAAATCTTTCTTGAAAGTTTGGATTCATTGAACATTTGGATTATGTTTTTCATTTCAGTTTCTAGTAAAAAAAAATCAGCTTACAACACTTTGACTTTTTTTTTTTTTTTTTCTAGTGGAGAGTCTAGTGTTATTTCTTAGTGGTGTGGCTGGGTAGCTGTTTTCTCACTGAAATTGCTGGAGGACAGTGTGGATTCAGGAAAGCAGTGAAGGGATGACATAAAACCCTGTTCTGCCATTATGGAAACTGAATGCAGTATCATATTGTTCCTTAGAGAGTTCCTTCCATATGGTCAATAGCTACAAGAGGCCTGGAACATAAGGTAAATCTTCAGCAGTGAGGTGAAGCAAATAGACTGAGGTTCTGGCAAGATGTTTTTTTTTTTCTGCCACATAGCAGGACAGTTTTTACAATCTTGTGCCAAAGCCCTGCAAGTTGAGTAGCTCTTGGATCCTTTAATGCCTTGGTGATCTCAGATGGCACCATCATCTAAGAATGCCATCTTATATTTGTGTCAGGCAATGTACTTATTAATGGTCCTCTCAAAAAATTATTTTTACCATTTCAAATATGTAAGCCTCCTTATCAGATCAGAATACAGCCATCTGCTCTACCCTGTGCTAACCCTGAAGCCCAAGACGATGCTTCAACTCATGGAAATCACAGCTGCTTATTTACTTAATCATATTAGATAGAAAATATTATTTCAGTTCTTTCCCAGATGAATGAGCTTCACATTGTTTTCTGGAAAAAAATCAAGATATTTACTTCAGCCTGTGAAAGGCTGTACTGGTGTTAAATACCTAAAAGGCTGTCACTGATGAAATTATAATATAATGGAAATAATGTTCCCAATTTCATTATAAGGTGGTTGCTCCAGAATTTTATAATCATAAAACCCTTGACTGGGCTTGATCCAACCTTACATAAACAGAACTAGGAACTTACTGAAGGGCATAATGAAATGTTTAACTTTTTTCAAAGGTGTTTAACTTAGAGGAACCTACTGAAATGAACATTCATGTTTGGAGATATTTGATTTTATATACATTTTTGAGGTGGATGACTTGTTCACTTGCAGTGTGATATATGTGCATGAACATCAATAAAAGGCAAACTTAAAAAATAAAAGTGCAAGTAAATTGAAAAATCCTGTGGCATCACATTTTCTCAAGTAAATTTTATAAATTAAAAATGAAATCCTTAGGCATCAACAGTTTCAAGTTACACCAATAAATTAAAAAAAACACAATGGGTAATATATATATGGACAGTAAACTAATTAAAAATAACAGAGAAAATGAGCTTAAATTTGGATTTTTAAATACACTGGAGGCAAAGAAAAGACTTTTTGTGAAGAAACTTAAAACCAAATCACAAAAAGTTCAGTAAGTGAAATGTTTCAAACAGAGCTGTTCATCATCATAACAATGAGTCTGATATTTATACCCGCTCATCTTTATACACTGCTGTTTTCTTGGCCCAAATCAGACTTGGAAATTAAGAAACATCAGGATATGATATCTGGACTACAGGAAATAAGGCCACTCTCTCAAATATTGGTGCTTTACACTAATGATTTCTCAAAGTGATTTTGTAAGTCTTATTCAGCTGTTGGATGACTTTTGTTCCTAATTTTTCCTCATTAATTTCCTAACATAATAGTCTAAAAAGATTGTGCCTTTTTTGGACTCTGCACCTTGCTGCAAAGAACATTTGTTACAGCTGGCAGTGTCAGAGAGCAACACACTTCAATTTTTGACCATCCTCTCTTATTCAAAACATGTTTTGGCAGGTGTATCAGACAGGTGCTCATGCCAAAAGCACCACTGTAGGAGCAGAATTTCTCCTTCTTATTCTCCATACTCACTGCCTGCTCTTGCTGGGTAAGTCTTTATTTGTGCAAATGTCTGATCTGGAGCTGGAAGCTCTAATTTACTGCCCCAGGCAGGCTACATGCCCTAAAATGCTGTCTGAGAGGCGGAGAGGGGGCTTCAAACCTTAATGGGGACCTGAGCTGTATGTGTAGCTTTTTGTGTTGACAGTTAGACTGTCTAATTGTGAGATGTGGGCTCCTGGACCTTAGAGGGAACATGGAATTTAGTTTTTTAAAAATGCTACTCCACTCTGTTTTTGAAAAGTTTGGGATTGAAAGTGTCCAGTGAGACGTATCCTGTTAGTTACTTTAGGAATATATATTGTTTGTTGAGTTGGGTTTTACCCAAGGCCATGCTCCCTTTGAAGTCAGTAAGAGTTTTCCCCTTCATTCTGCAATGAAAGAAGGATCTGAACTGCAAATATGTGTCAATATGTGTCATAAGACTAGAGGCAAAATTTGAGCACCCTGGGCATCTTTGCCAGAGTCAGGCTTGTCAGGAGCCTGGATAGATCAAGAGCTGCCCTATGAAACAATGTTGGCTTCTGTGCATGATGGGCTGTTTTATTCTTGCCTTTGCAAGACAGACATCCTTTTTAACAGACATCAGGAGCAAAAAAGCTAATTACAAAATGCCACATGATCTAAATCTACTGTCTGGTATATAAATCTACTCATATAATTGGAGCTGTTCTTGATTTACACAAATGTGAGGCAGAACAGCATCAGCCCTGAAAAATATTCAGCACAGAAAATATTGAAGGGCTCCCTGCTGTCTCACTGGGGTAGAGGAGCAGTGCTTTTCAACTTCCACTCCAGACAATTAAAACCTAGAAATGAGGTCTAAATTATTTCCAACAAGGGAAAGTAAAATAAGAAACATAAGAATCCAGTCCATGTAGCAAAAAATGAAATGAATGATAAAATAAAATAAAATAAAATAAAATAATTTAAAACTTGTCATTAATATTCAGACTTTTGGTCAAAAACTTAGTGAGACTGTAAAACTACAAAGTAACACAAAATCTTTAATATTTCCTCCGGCTGAAAGCAAGGGAGAATAAGATAAACTCCACTGAGATTTTTAGCCAACGTTATTCATAGCAGTAAAAGCTAATCTGCTCCAAAGAGCAACAAGAATTGTAACCAATATTTGTATTTTAAACTGCATATTAAATAAGCACCTGTAAACAAGACATACTGATGGATGATAAATGTGGCTCCCTATACAGACTTCCAGTAATCTGACAAATGTGCCACCTAAATGTAGCCTTCATTATTTCTGTCCTGTAATTTATTCATATCCTAAATCCCTGACATTGCTAGGAAACGTAAACTTAACTGTTTCTATTGCTTACATCAAGCAGTGGCAGTGTGACAGATAATGGCAATCAGGCAGTTTCTGGAAAATAAAAGTGTCTGAAGTGGCTGAATAAACCCTGTTGATTTTTCAGACCAAATGTTGCCTAAAATAGATATGCTGCATCAAGAGATACCAAAATTAAACAACATAAGAGGAGAGCTGAAATTGGAACACTTTACAATATTTTGTTTCCAGATTCTATATTACAAAGAAAATAGCCATTTATTTTCTTTTTAAAGGTGTTATTATATTATCTTGAGCTTGGCAAGAGAATGATGTATCGTCACTTTGAAGAAAACGTGATATTCTTGGTCCAGTAGAAAACACCTGTACAGATGTTAGCCAAACATGGATAGTAATGAAGAGTGATGAGGTGGGTAGCTAAGCATTCTCAGTTGGCAAAAAGCTAGACTCTGTCAGCCAAAGCAAGTAAAGCTGAAGCAAGAGAGGAAAAAAGGATCTATGGCAGAATTTTACATAACATTGAAAGCCTGCGATGACAATGGTAGCATGAAATTTTTTTTTTTTTAATTATTCTGTCAGTCCAAATCAGACTTAACTATAAAGTTAGCACAAATTTGCAGTTAAGCTTGAAGAACTTTTCTTATGAACACTTGTACACACATGTACAATGTGGTGCTTCTTTTCTGTAGTTTAGAAGTAGAGTCTTACGCATATATAAATTGCCATTCAAGTATAAACGGTAATTAAAAAAGAGGACATTCTTTCCTATACCTTTCTTAGCACAAGAACATGGCACATTGACTTGCACATTAACTTGCTTTTTTGACCAGCTTTGAGCTGGCCACAGTGATATTTATACCTTCACACTGAGTGTACCAATTGCTTCTATATGCCTACATTAGTCTGTGTTATCTATGCTGAATGTAATCTGCTGTAACAGTGCTCAACTGCTTTGAACAGTCTTTCTCTACCTGTTCCTATCAGCTTGTCTTGAATAATCTAAGCCATTTTATGCCTGCTGTGGGTTTTTCCACTTCATTTTTTACAAAAAATAGGACATCATGCTGAAAAAATTGAAACCTAGCATTAGAATTATTTTGTGTGTATGCACTTTGATACAGGTGATCTTCAACTTGAAGAACCTGCTTGTGACCTAAGAACAAAGTTTTCTTCTGTGTGTAGGCATCTCAAGGTTGAGCCCAAGATGTTCATGAATAAAATTTAGCATTGCAAAAGGGATATGGTTAACAATGGAAACAAATGGGATTTATTACTACAAGTTAAGCAGAAATATATATGAAAAATTTATTAAAGGCATGATGTTGAGTCCCAGAGAAAGCTCTAGAAATATAAAGCTGTTGTTTTTAAACAAAACTACTGATAATTCAAGCAAATTTTTTCAACTGAGTCCTTCAGATGTTGAAGCAATAGATGCAAACGAGCATTTCTTGGATAGTTTAATTCCTGTTCAGCTGGGGCCTCAGCAACACTCACTAGACTTGCCCCATCTTCCTTTTGGTCTGTTTTCAGCCACATGGTTATTTCCCATAGCCTACTTTGAGATTTTCTGTTTGGCACTATTTAAGCTTCTCAGTATTCATCCAGCATTTCTGAAAATCCTATCTTTTTGGCATTTCCAGCCACTTCCAGTGGTTTGTATGCTGCAGGCTATAATCTGCCTATGGCACTTCTGGGCACCTATTGCACCTTGTCTCCATCATTACTTTTGAATACTTTCTAAAACAATCCTGTACTGCTTTAATGCTAACTAGCTACTTTCTTCCCACAGAAAAAAATCTATCAATTTTTCTGAGAACTTGTACTTCAGTTATTTTAATTCCATATTTCAAACTGAGTAACCTTTCCCTGGTAACATATGGACCTTTGTATGGCTGACAAATTTAGTGAAAAAGAGAGGAAAATGAATGATACAGATGGAAAAAATTTGTGACTCAGTATAATCTTTGATAATTTCCAGTGGAAAACCCATATTTCTGTTTGGTTACTGTAAGGTAAAGGTAACTTGGAGGGCTCCTGCATGTCACATCTGAGGTGGCAGTTATTTACAATGACATGAGAAAAACTGCACAATAATTTACTGAAAAGTGTAGTCACATTTTTATTTGATAACATCTGAGTGACGAAGGGCTTTTGAAAATATCACCAGATTACTAGCTTAAGTATTGTTTGAAAAATCGGACATAATTGGTATACACCTAAGTTTTCTTGGCAATTAGCTAATCTTGTCATTTTAATGCTGAGATGGACATTATCTATGTATACTAAATATATTTAAAATTCTGGGTCTTGAATCTCTGTTTCAATGTTCTGTTGTCAAAATGTGCATTTATCTGGGGGTTTCTAGGACCTGTATTTGCTTTGTCTCTGTATGTTATCTTGTAAGTTTATTTGGTCTGGAAGCTTCCCTTATTCTTCTTTTGGACAACATCAGACTGACTTGCCCTTTAGCATTACTGGATAAAAACTAATATTATACCAGAATAACTACTCAGTTCTTAAAAGGAAGTTTTGATTAGATATCCTGCAGGGGAAGTGAGAAATGGGTAATATTTTTGGACATGGGAATGAAAAAGGGGAAAAAATAACACAGATTGATTAATACAAAAAATACGCTACTCTTAACTCCTTTCAAAAAAAATCCAAACTCATTTTCCCAAATCCAAACAAAATATATTTATTCTTGTATTTATTTTTTTTCAATAAAATATTGAGAGTTATTCAGTTGGGGTTAAATATTTCTTATTCTGTCTTGGATGCTGCCTTTGAAAACCTCTTTGAAGCAGAGGGCATAGGAATTGATTCCAGGAGCCAACACAAAGCTCAGATTTATCATCACCAGAGGCCAATGCTTTGTTCTTGTTGCTGTTGTTTGTACTTTATCAAAAGTCAAAGCCTAAAGGAAAGGTACAAGTACTGTACTAGAGATGTTAGCTGATATTTTGATCTAACAGTAAAATCATCTGTATTGTCTTGAATTACAAAATGGTAGCAGATATATTAAAATGCTGTAGCTTTTCAGAATTTGTTTTTGTTTTTCACTTAAACCATTCAACTAAGCTGACTGAATTGTAAACCCTCAAGCATATACCAATGCTAGAGAAATGCTGAGATTCAGAATGAATTAATTAAGAACATCTGAAGTTCTTATTAGGTAGCACTATGCCATTCCCATTCACCCTGGTTGACTCCTTGACAATGTTTATATGCTTAAAGGCATGACTCTGTTACATATTTGGATTAAATTAAAAGAAAATCTGGAACAACGAAAGGACAAATGATGGAGTTCAGTTATGGAGGAAGCATCACATTTTCTGGGAAATTACAGCTGCATTGGCTACTCCAGAGATTCTGAGCTTGACAAGCCATAGATGCTCTCACAGACATCTGGCCTTAGATTTCTTGATAGAAAGGAAGGATGTCATACAGTTGTGTAAGTATTGACGGAATCCCACAGGTAGCTAAATGCTCATTTTACCTCTTTGCCCATTGGTTCTCCTCAGCAGGGCTACTTCTTGCTTTGCAGATCTAACAGGGAATTCACAAGTCTCGGACATTAACAATTTCTGTCTTCATTTCCCTATCTTCCTTGCCTCCATGTTTCCCTTCCTTTTCTGCCTCCTACCACTTGGCCTTTCTCTAAAATCTCATTACTGTGAAGTACCAGGATGATAATATTTAGCTCTGGCCACTTGCAGTTAATGACACAGGAAAGCAGTCAGTTTGTGTTTTTAAACAGTTACTTTGAAAACAAGGCTGTGAAATTCCTGTAGAGTTCATTTTATTTTTCTGTCAGTCTTATTTATTCTTCCAACTAATCTACATTCATAAGAAAAAGAACAAAACACCACCACCAAAAAAACCAAACAAATAAACAAAAAAACAATACTGGGTCAACACAGTGTTATTTGTGTAGACCTATGTCAAAATATTTTTCAATCACACACATAGAATGCAATGTCATAGGTGAATTGAAATAAAAAATGAAAATTAAAAAAAAAAAAAAGCTACCAAGACTTTAATAAGGAATGGTTGATTTAGGGAAAAAGGAAATGTGGAATGAGGCAAAGGGAGAGGAGAGACTAAAAGAGTTACGGCTGTTCAGCCTTGAGAAGAGAAGGCTCAGGGAGGATCTTATTCATATGTATAAATACCTGATGGGGGAAGTACAGAAGATAGAACCAGACCTTTCTCAGTGGTGCCCATTGACAGGACAACATGCAATGCACACAAACTGAAATACATGATATTACATGATATTACATGAATACATGATATTACATGTAAATATAATTTTTTCCTAAGGAAAAAAATAATTCTGTTGTGAGGTTGGTCAAACAGTGAAGCAGGTTGCCCGGAGAGGTTGAGGAGTCTCCATTCTTGGAGAAATTCAAAACCTGCCTGGATATGGCATTGAACAGCCTCCTCTGTCTGGTTCTGATCTTGGCAGAGGAATTGGGCTAAACTGTCTTCAGGGAGGCCTTCCCTAATAAGCTGTTGTGAGATTCTGTGAGAGATTATGAGCACTAACTCTATATAATTTGGCCATGATGAATTACTGCTTACAAGTGTCAGATTGGTACTACTCCTGGAAAAGAAGCCTGTTAGACCTTATCTACCCTAGAAAGCAGCTGGTGCAGAAAAAAATCGGTCAGTAGATAAAAACAATTGTTTCTGAGGTCCCAACAATGTCCGCTATTTATGACTCAGGTGTTTTTCTTCAATCTGGATTTTAAGTACTTTGAACTACTCTGAACAAGACATTCCTTGATGTAAACTTCCCTACCATGCATACTCTTTAGGCTGTTGAAAGAATCCAAATCTAATCCAGGTATTAGGTAAAATTCTCCTGTTCCTTATAGTGCTTTATGAATTTTATTATACATGAAAAGTCAAAAAATAGTAGCTAAATTTGCACTTTTAGATATGTCTGCAATAACAATGGTAAAAAGACACATCCCGACAGCCTATAATATCACCTGGAAGTCTTAATTCTTTCTGCTGACTTCATCACCATACACTTGTTATCATCTATAATATTTATGCTGCTTCTATTGAAGTCAAATTGATAATACTGAAAAGCTGTTACTATGGCTATGCTATTACAGTGTCAATATAGATGTCAATATACACCAGCAACATGACACACATCAATTATAACTGTATGTCACATAAATTATAGTTTCAATTATATAAAAAGAAATCGCCAGAGCAAAACTGGCTTTATTGCAAAATGCAGTCTCTGTTTTTAAGCCTACAGTTTTTAGCTTCTGTACACTATGTAATTAATCTGTTTAGCTGTACAGATTCTTCTCTTTGTTAGCACAATGTGTAGATCTGGAATCTCTCTTTTCTGTGTATTTTGTTCCTTGCTGGACAACTATTTTTACCTGTCTCCTATTATAAGATGATTCTCTTTAATTGCTATTTTTAAGAAAGCTTCATTCTTTATAAGGAATAAATTCTAACTCCCAAATTGTCCCATTCTGGTGTCATTGTAATCATGTCATCAACCATTCCAAATCACTTTGTGCTTTCTGCATCACACATTACAATTCAGACTTCTTATCTCACCTACAAGGGTATAAATCACCCAGCCCCTAAACATCTACGACCTGGTTATATTCCACCCTAAATTTGAGACATATTTCAAGACAGGCTTGTTCAAAAGCCTGAAGGAAGAGCAATGGAACACTGATCAACATTTGTCATGGAGCCTGCAGAGGTCCGCCTTCTTCTTTACCTTCTTGGTTGGTTCTGCTCCCGACACAGAACATTTTCATAGAAATGAAGAGCATCAGAGGAGTCAGAACCCTTCAGTGACCATTAACTGTAAGAAAAGCCATTTATCCATGTCAGGCAATGCCTTGCAACCACACTGTTTGTCCAATTGCATATCTGTGAGGAAAACTGGGGAATAGACAGATGCACTGGTATGTTGGAATAAGCTTTAAACCACTAAAAGGCATTAAGC
Source organism: Anser brachyrhynchus (assembly GCF_964034855.1). Classification (NCBI taxonomy): domain Eukaryota; kingdom Metazoa; phylum Chordata; class Aves; order Anseriformes; family Anatidae; genus Anser; species Anser brachyrhynchus. The sequence continues at coordinate 126,682,917 of NC_137694.1, read as the reverse complement.
TAATTTTTCTCACTAACAGACAAGCTGATGCTGTCTTGTCTTTGCTAATAGTAGGTGCACTTCTGGGTAACTAGTTTTGGCTCTTTTGTTTAGAATTTTCTCTACCTCAAATCTTCTGCCTCAAGCTTGCCCTAAGTGACTCAAAGCAGTTTGAAATCAAGATGCTCCTAAATGAAAATTTGTAGGCCTAACCCAAATCTCATGTTTTTTCACCTTCTTCCATAGAGACTTCAGATCAATTGCTCCAGTGAACAGAATAACAAGAAAAACAAGACACGACACAAATTTTACCCAGTTTCTTGACTTTTGGATGTAACATGAGCTAATTCTCTACAAAAAGAAAACAAAATAAATGTTCGTTTTGCCTTTGTTTTTCACTTTCTAATTGATGCATTGCTTCCACTAGCTTCTGACTTCAAGAATGTTGATTCAAACTAGAGAATGAACCAGAGAAAAAAATTTTTAGGTTTTATCATCCTCTGCTAGTTTGGCTACGAGAAGCCACTATCCTTCATATAGTCTACTTTCTAAATCAACCTCCATCCCTTTGCTACCTCCTCTTCTTTCTTTCCTCCTAAATAAGAAAGGGCTCCATCTACTAAAGTGGAAGAGAACTTTGAGGTTATGAGGACTGCAGAGATGTGGTGTGTGGGACAACGCATAACGGAGTGCTCTGATGGATGGCTACAGAATCTTTAGAAACGCTGGGCCAAAGATGTGAGGGTGTGGGGCTGCAGTCAGCACAAAGGAGCACCTTGATCACACTGAGCTTTTCTTTGGAATGGTTCACAAGTCAATCAAGACCTTACTGGCAGGGGCCAGAGAGAAAGCCAACAATAGGGACATTGTGGTGGGTGTCTGTTACAGTCCTACTCATCAGAAGGAGAAAGAAGATAAAGGATTCTTTTGACAACTAGTAGAAGCATCATGACCACAGGCTCCAGCTCTCACTGGGGACTTTAACCATTCTGGAAGGGACATGTTGTAGGGTGCAAGCAGTCCTAGAGGTTTCTAGAATATGCCAAGGACACTGTTTTGATACAGTGGCTAGATGAGCAGAAGTGCTCTCTTGGACTCTAATTACCGTACAAAAAGCTGATGGTGGATGTGAAAGTCAATCTTGGGCACAGCGACGATGACATGGTAGAGTCCTGATGGAAATGAGGAAGATGACTAGAAGAAAAGAACTTTGGCCTGTACTGGAAACTGGTAGATGGGATTACATAGGAGACTGCCCTGAGGACAATGGGGCCCAGGACAGCTGGCTGCTCTGAGTCTCCCTTCTCAGAGTACAGGATTAGTTCACACTAATGTGCAAGAAATCAAACAGGTCTAGGGCAGAAGGCCATCATAGCTGAGCTCAAGCGTAAAAACATTCAGAATATAGAAGGGGTGCAGTCTACCCAAATAGGAATATAGAGACCTTGGCAAGGCATTTAGTGATGGAGTTAAAGCTCAACTCTCATTTAAGCCAGTAAAGGATATGGAAGACAAGGAGAATTTCTACAAATAAACAGATGGGTAAAGTGGGTACAATGCTCAGTGGGACCAAAACCACAGAAAAGGCTGAGGTGCTTGTGGCCTTTTTTTCCCTGGCATTTAGCTGCACAGTTTGCTCTTCAGCCTTCCAGGTCAAGCCTCAATCTTCTCAGAGATGACTCTTCATGGGAAAAGAACAACAGATACAACTTGCAACATTAGAAGTTTTGATTAGATACCAGGAAAAAAAGAAAAAAACCTCTTCACAGTGAGGGTGGTCAAGCATATCCCAAGTGCCCAGAGAGGCTGTGGGGTCTCCATATTTGGAGATATTCAGAACTTGACTGGACGCTGCCTGAGCAGCAAATTGGCCTTTTTGTGAGCAGGGGATTAGACTAGATGATCTCCAGAGGTCCTTTCCTGCCACAACTATTCTGTGGTTCTAAGTCTCAGTGGGAACTGACTAGGAACTGAGGCAAAGGCCTTTGTATTTCCACAATTAATTTCCCTCTTCCTTCTTTCCCCGCCTCCCCCCCCCCCCCTTTTTTTTTTCCTGAAGTGTTTATGTCTTTGCTCATCTCAGTGTATTCAGAATAAATGGTTATACAGGGAGTCAGTTTGTCACATAACATTAGGAGAGACACATTTATGTTATTTATAATCAAGGGCAATATGTGTCTTCCTTCAAACCCTCAAAAAGGCTTTTCAGGTGGCTTCAGAGACAGGTAACCATTTGGATGCTTGGATAGTATCAGAGCAATAAACAAATGAGGTCCAGTTAACAGTGGCACTTATGAATGTCAAATTCAGATGTTACTTCGACATTGCTTTGGAATTCATTTCGTTAGGGATTCAATGCATACCATTTCATAGACAGTTCTGAGCTTGTTCCAAGTCAGCCAAAGGCTTTGTTGTCAGAGCAACATGGTCCTAATTCAGGACTGAAATATCCTGCCTTTCATAACCTGAAAGACTCAGTGGCTAAGAAGCAGGAACACAAAGAAAAAGGAAAAGTCTGTTCTTGTTGGAGGAAAGCAAACCTGGTGGACTTCAGGAAAAAGTGAAGCTCTCCTTCCTGGCCCCATAATCTTATTAAACCCTCTTAGACCTCGGGGTATAGATGCAGTGACTTCTCGTGTTCAGTTACAGCCAGCAGTGAGGATGAGCGTGTATTCCTGCTACACTCATACACACACACACAGATGCACGTACACATGCACATACACATACCCTGACTCTCTTGATTTTCAGGCATGCCCATATTCATAGATCCCTAAGATATTAGAATGGGTTTAAGTCCATTCAATATCCCTGCCTGGATCCCATGCCTCTCACCCAGCTCCTGGCTGTGACCTTGTGTCTCTCAAAGTGCTGATGTCCTTCTACTTTGCTAGTTCTTCTTGAAGTTTGCTGCTAGTTGTCCCCCACTCCCATACAGCTCTCACCAGTAGATACCCTTAGACATTCATGCTCTGCAGGAGCTGGCCCTAGACCTATTGCACTACGTGCTGGTGAGGCTTACTTGAAGCTTGCTGGCAGTTCACATATGCAGGATTAGAATAGGGCATGAACTCCCATAGAAGATAGAAATGGGATTTAATGAAAATATATGGTGGACTTCAGTAACCAAGAAGAGGGCGTGGTGAGACAAGCATCCTGATTAACCGCCTTCTTAAATGTTACCAACCCATTCATCCCTCCTATTTTCTTCTATTTACCCATGTATGTTCCACCCTAGTCCCTCCCTTTCCTTGCCTTTGTCCCTTCCTCTAAACATCCCATAGGAAATTTTGTACTATTACACAAGTCTTTCTGCCCCACCCCAGAAGTCTCTTTCACTCACCCCTGCATCACAGAATAGGTTCTATAACCAATTCAGCACAATTCCCCCACAGTTTTCATGTTTTTCACAAGGGACTGTGGTCAAGTGTACTGTGATGATTTTAGAGATTCAGTATTTTTGGCTTGATTCCACCCATCACTTTTCCTCTAATCATCACAGGTCTTTGCTTTAATTTGAAAAGGCTTAATTCAGATAACATAACAGGGAGGGAGAGCTTACCTGGGTTTTTGAATGGTTAAATATATATAATGTGTTCATTGTACTTCTGATTGTAACCAGGTGTTCTATCTCCTATGCACTTAGAGGTTTATACTCTGTCTGCTCCAATGTGTGTTTTACTTTGTATGAGTTAACAAAGTTTATTCAGAGAAAGACAGAAGAGGATTCTCCCACTACCCTGAAAATAGTAACTTAAGTTCCTAAGCACAGTTCCTAGGATTTGATCCATTCAGCGTTTGTGGACCCCTTTTTAAAATCTAGGATCTTCCAATAGGGACACAAAACTCAGAACTAAGCTTTTTTTTTTTTTTTTTTTTTTTTTTTTGTGGAGATAAATCAGTGTTTTTCAACCTTCAGTCTACAGATTATTTCTACAGACCCTGCAAAAAATGAAAGTAAGCAATGCCTGCCTCTTGTCCTTATGGTTAAATTCATTACCTCTGTGACTTCTTCTTCAATGAAAATAATTTAGCTGTTCACCAGTGTAACCCCAAGTCTTTACTTTCGTATATTGTCCAGCTCTTCAGAGCTAATAAATATGCACTAGAGATACACCTGGAGGCTATGCACACTGAAAAATATTTCTTCTGCAGGTGAAGAAATCCACAATCCAGACTGAACATTTAGCAAGAAGTTCCCTAAACCTTTAACATCAATGCTAGTGTCTATTTTGGGAAAATACATTCTTTCGCAAATATATTTGATAGATTTTTTTTTTTTAAATATTCTTAGAGAAAAAGATGAAAGTTTGGCTTCAGAGAGAAAAGAGAAATAGAAAAATGATTGGATTTAGAGAAATTCTCAAAAGCATTAGCATGACTAACAATAATCAAGCCTAATATTTATCAAGAGAAGAACCATTACGCGTCAAAATCTCAAGCTGCTTCTAGACTAAAGAATATTTTCCACAAAACAGTGGATGTGAGGCATCAATCATGTGAGCAAATAACTTGAGAAGGCAATGAAATACATGCAGATAGAGATAAACTGTCATTTTCATTGAACATAACTTTGAAAATGTTGCAGAATCTACTGATCACTTGCAATTCATACAATTTCAGTCTTTACCCAATGATATGGGTTAAAGAAATAGTATTACATCACAATTAGGTGTCATTAGAGTAAGGGAGGCAAATCCTTTGTAAATTTTTGAACAGGTCAAACATGAATTAAATGTTTCCAGAATCTGATCAGACTTAAACTAAACAGTCTTTGTACATTTATTTAATAAAAAGTATCCTCCCCTTTTCTCAGCTGTTAAACCTGATCCCTAGTTACTCACTAAATGTTATACAGAACTCTCATCAGTTGCCTGTTGGACTTCTACAATGATCTATAATATCCAATAATCTCCACACAGAGAGAACTAGTAGAAAGTGATATAATCTCAGCCTTCAAGCTGGCATGAAATATAATTATCTAGCAATAGAGGAATTATTTGCGAAACTAACTACTGATATTTCCATACCATTTTTCACTAGCTTTGCCAGATTTTGTGAAAAGCATTACTTTGGGGAGTTTTCTGCTGTTCCTTTTCCATATTAAAATTCAACTTAAATAATGACTAGTATTCAAAGATATTTGAGAGAGGGAACAGAAGAAAAAAAGTATATGAATGTATAACAAAACAAGAAACATTAGGAGAGCAGATATATGAAAGAATGGTGTGACAGGTCATTGTCAGACACAAGTTATTGGGTTTACAGACCTAACCAGTCTTGATATTGTTGTCCTTATGTTCCCATAAAAACACAGCAGGGCAGAGAACAGTAGCTATAATAACACCACATGTTTATCCCCATAAGCAAAAGTAATCTACAACTGCAAGACTCATTGGCTCTGTCCACAGTTCCTGTTGTGGCTGTTTCTAAAGGCACCCTCAAGACCAAGCTCAGCTACTATGCATTCTCTATTACAGATGTGGGCAAGGGTGCAAGCATTGCTGAAATGTACTCCAGGGAGCAAGTTCCTGTAGTTGCCTGGTAGCTTAGCAAGCTGCCAGGAACAGATGCAGAAGGCCTTCTACCAGCTACCTCAGGCACTGAAGCCCTTGTGTAGATAGAGGCAGATGGGAGGTGGAGAAAGCTGAGCTGCTAGCTGCTCCTGGGACTGCCTTTATTAAGGAGGAAAGATAAAGGCTCACAGTTATGGCAACAGCATGATTATAGTAATAGTCTGCTGAGGTGTGAAGAGTAGGCTATGCGTAGTTGTATAGAACTAGAAAATGTATATGGCTCACCCAGCAATAATCTCTTGCCTTGGCACTTCCACAAAAGAAGAAAATTTGCTAATCATGGCTGGGAGAAAATAGGAGGTTTTAATTGTCTGTTCTCACTCTGGATATGTGTCCCCAGATACTGCGCTCTTACAGCTGACTGTTTCCTCCACAAGGCAGCCAGGACATATATATATCTTTAAGCAGCCCTCACCTAACATGCAGAGTACGCCCACCCCTTTCTCTGTGGCCCAGCAATGTGGGAGAAAGTGCACACTGTCCTTTGGTTGGCTCACATCACAGCTGTAGCTCAAGTACCTGGTCACTGAGCCGGTCTTTAAATAACCATGGCAGAGAGGGATTTGTTCTGCTTACCTCCAGCTCACATAAGGACCCACTACCAGTGCCCAAGTGAAGTGAGAAGTGCCTGCAGCAGGGTCTCTGGCAGTGGTGCAGCTGTGCTCACACACACAAACTCAATAATTAAAAAAGGCTCTCAAAAACTGCTATGGCCAGCAAGTTCTTACAGCTGTTACTAGCAAACGCTTGAATATCTGAGATCCCTAGCAGAGGCATTAAATCACAGATGGGGTAAACTTGAGAAATAAAAAAATAACAAATGAGTAAGTGGCTGCATATGTTGACCACTTAAGCAGTTAAGACTACCCAGTTAAAGACAGGTTATTAGATCAGTTGGTCAAAGGTGCAAGTAGCCTTGGTGAAGATGTTGTTATACACTTTGTCCATCTTCTACTAGTAGAACTAATGCTAGTGCTTCTCTCAAAGGCAGTAGGGTTGGAGATGCCCCACCTCTCATTACCTGGTGCTGATAACTGAGCAAGCACAGTGATGATCAGTTGGGATGGGTTAACTTTGGCTGGCTGCCAGACACTCAGGAAACCACTCTCTCATTCTCACTCTTCCACAGGACAGGGGACAAATATGATGAAAAAGGTCATAGGTCGAGATAAAGACCTATAAAGGGAGATAAAGGGAGATCGCTTACAAGTTGCTGTCATGAGCAAAACTGACTTAACTTGGAGAAGACTAGTTTATTGCCATTTAAAAATAGAGTAGCATAGTGAGCAACAAAGACAAAAGCAAAACCTAGCCCCCTCTTTCTTCCCATGCTCAACTTCTTTCCTGCCTCTTCTAGCTCCTCCTGCCCTCAGTGTCACTGGGGGATAGGGAATCGGGGTTATGGTCAGGTCATGACATGACACTTCCTCTCTGCCAATCCTTCCTCCTCATGCTCTTTCCCTGTTTCACTGTAAGGTCTCTCCCATGAGATGCAGTCCTTCAATAACTGTTCCAGTGTGGATCCTTCCCATGGGGTACAGTTAATCAGGAACAGACTGCTCCAGCATCGGTTCCCCATGGGCTATGTTTCCGGACAGATGACCTGCTCCAGTGTGGGCTCCTCTCCACAGGCTGCAGTTCTGGCTAGGAGGCAGTTCTGTCCAGCTCGCTCCTGCACGGACTCTCCGTGGGCTGCAGCTTCCTTCAGGGCACATCCACCTGCTGCAGTATGAGGTCCTCCGTGGGCTGTTGTGTGCATAACTGCTCCAGTGCCTTGAGCATTTCCTCTCCCTTCTTCTCTGACCTTGGTGTCTGCAGGGCTGTTTCTCTCATGTTTTTCTTACTCTTCTCCCTCTGCTGCTGCACAATGATTTCTGTCCTTTCTTACATACATTTTTGCAGAGGCATCACCAGTTTAGCTAACCTGCTCAGCTGTGTCCTGAGGTGGGTGTGTTTTGGATAAAGATGGAATTGCCTCTGTTCAACACGAAGCAGCCCTTGTTCTCTTCTCACAGAGGCCACCCCTGAAGCCTACCATGTTACCAAACTCTTGCAATGTAAATCCAACACACCAGTTAGTCCTGAACCCTTGGGAATGAATGGAAAGGTGAGCTGGTCAGCAGCCATGACAATTGCAGAATCAGGATCCTCAGGAACTGCTCATTAATCTGCTCATTCACATCAAACATAGCCAGGAGATGGAGGAACAGGACCATTAAAACACCAGTGAATAAGCAGCCTAACTGGTTGCCACACTGGAAGTTTGACTGGGATATTGCTTGGCAGCATCATCAGCTCTGGAGAGACACACCAGTGTCTCTCAGGAACGCAAGTGGGCTGATTCCTGCCATAGGAAGCAGCCCATACAATGGCTCTGGAAGCCCTCAGCCTCAGCCTCTCATCTGTACCCACACCCTGCTGAGAAAGCTAACTGTGATCCAGTGCAAAGTGAGTACAACTTGTTTGGTTAATGACCAGGCAGCCAGGTCTGGTACTGTTTTTTTTACTTCTCTGGACATGTTGTCCACCCTGACAGTGGTTGAGTATGGACTCATCCATCTCTTCCTGTAGCCCTACTCCTCTCACCATCATTAAAATCTCAAGATGCTTTATCACTCTTATTTTCTGTTTTGTCTTTGTTCAAATAAAGCAGTTAAAATATATATTCATCTAATGTCTCTTATTTTGCCATTTTTCTTCCATGGATTACTTTCTTCTTGTGTTAAAAGATCTCTTGTTAACCTATAAAGCATTGCTGGCACATTCTGCTCTACAGAGCTGTTCCTTTTTGCCTCTTCCATCCCTGTTCTTTCCCTTCTTGGTGGCAACCCCCCTCTTTGTCTCTCAAAGCCACTGTCAAGAATGCACACAGTTCAGCCATGAAGTCTAAAATTTGTTCTTTACAGAGTATGTTCAAGGCACTCCTCAATCCATCCAGAAACCCTGCTATAATCAATCCATCCAGGCTCTGTTATAGTTGTCACTGTGGCTTAAGGGGCACAGATATATATGTGGTTGACTGCAAACTCTGGTACATGCTCAGCAGCCTAGGAGAGAAGGTCAGTGCTTCTAAGCCAAGCAATTAGTGTGATGTAGCGTGGAGAAACATGGCATTAGTCTGCTTAGGGTCCCCACATGGAAGTACACAGGCTACACCATTGTGATTCAGAGCAACCTCTTCTTCTGAATGTTGCTCCTCCTTCTCCATCGAGTATAAATGTCACTAGGGGAAGCCCCTTTCTAACTTAACTATTGCTTTAATGGGGAGTGGGAAGGTAGGAGTCAGATGAGAATACAGTAGAGTTGGAGAGCAAGGGTGAGAAAAGAAGAGTTGCAGATAACATATCAATGCTGTTATAGAGGTACTTTCATTAGCTGCAGCAACTCACTATTAGCACAGAACAACACTAGTACAAAAATGTTGTAGATGGATCTTTCATATTTTTTCTTCATGTGTCTTTATAAGATGCTCCTTTCCTCCTCAGCAGAAAAGAACAGCATGGAAAAAGTTGCAGAAAAGTAAAATATCTTTTTGTCAGCTGGATTGCAATTTTTGCCTGAAGCCTTCTATATTCCTCTAGCATCACTGAGCAATGGCTTCTGAACTGCCATTGAAAGTATTTATTGCTATCCTGTATATGTCACTGCCCTGCTGCCAGTGGCATGTAAACTCATCAGTCAAACAGAACTACCCACTGTGTTTGATTTACTGTCACTGAATCAAATCTATTTGTGGGTTTCCATAACATAAAACATTTTTCTAGAGATTAATTCCCCATTTTGCATATTGCTCATGGGAGCTATAACATTATTTTCCTTGATAGATTCATTTCAAAGTCAAGAAAGATGCAACTTGATTTTTACTCTGTATTCAAGGTGGGGTCTTGTTCTTTGTTATCTGACCTTTACATTAACTCTTCCTCTTGTCACTCTCAGAGGCATTACTTATATTTGTGTCTGCTGGTGGAAGACTAAATGGTTGCAGCTCACTCAGGACAGTATGAATAGACTCTCAGGACACCTGGTGAATGTGCCAGCAAATATCATGCTACAGATCTTGGCATTGTTGCCTTTGTCAAGATTGCTGCTGTGAACCTGTTAGAAAATAAAACTGTGTTTGTTCGCTGACATCTGTTCTAATTTATGTTCCAGGATGTATATCCAGTTAGATAAATGCCTACAGAATTGGTCACTTGTAAGGATGTTATTGTATGGTACAAAGGTTGTTAACTTACTGTAATGTTGGTTTAATACAAAATACTTTGGACTATGGTAAATGGAATTTTTCCCGGTTAAAGAAAATATTTATTTTTTATTTAAAAGTTTATAATCTAATCCTCTTCTTTTAATATTCATAATGTATTGCTATCTGGGATGGTAGCCAAAGCAATGATTCATAATTTCTCAGTTCATGCAGGTAAATGCTGAATTAAATTTACGCTGGTAAAACCAAAATTCTTGCTTGAGCTATCAAAATTATTTTGCTGGATTTCTTTCATTATACACATTCTAAAGTTTGCTGATTTTTCTCGTACTTACAAGACTGTGAACCTGATATTCTTCACTGGTTTTAGTTCTCTCACAGCTGAGAAAAGAGTTGGGCCCAAACCTGTTACCTGTTTTAGAAACAGAAACTATGAGATAGGTCTTTGGACAGTACAAAGTTGTGTGCTTTTGTCATGCTCATTGGAGATAGTCTTATTTTCATTAGCTGTGATTGTTTCTGAAGAACTGATTTAATGTTGGATTATGGCAGTATCACATTGGTCAAGTGAACCCTTGCTTTCAGTATGAATGAGATAAAACAGTCATGAAGTACATCAGTTGACAAGGGAAGACCGACTGATTTCATCTACTTGGCCTTCTGTAAGGCTTTTGACATGGTCCCCCATGACATCCTAATCTCTAAATTGGAAAGATATGGATTTTAAGGGTGGGCCATCTGGAGGATAATGAGTTGGCTCGATGGCCATACCCAAAGAGTAGTGGTCAATGGGTCTATGTCCAGGTGGAGACCGGTGACAAGTGGTGTCCTTCACGGGTCTGTCTTGGGACCAGTGCTTTTCAATATCTTCATCAATGACATAGACGATGGGATTGCGTGCACCCTCAGCAAGTTTGCAGATGACACCAAGCTGAGTGGTGCAGTTGATGCTAAAGAAGGAAGAGATGCCATTCAAAAGGGACCTAGACAGGCTGGAGAAGTGGGCCCATGTGAACCTCATGAGGTTCAACAAGTCCAAGTGCAAGGTACTGCATGTGGGTCAGGGCAATCCCAGACAGGAATACAGACTGGGAGAAGAACTAATTGAGTGCAGGCCTGTGGAGAAGGACTTGGGGGTTGTGGTGGATGATAAGTTCAACATGAGCCAGCAGTCCATGTTGCAGCCCAGAAGGCCAACTGCATCTTGGGCTGCATCAAAAGAGGAGTGGCCAGCAGGTTGAGGGAGGTGATTGTTCCCCTCTACTCTGACCTCATGAGGCCCCACCTAGAGTATTGTGTGCAGGTTTTGGACCCCCAGCACAAGAAAGATGTGGGCCTGTTAGAGTGAGTCCAGAGGAGGGCCACAAAGACGATCAGAGGGCTGGAGCACCTCTCCTATGAAGAAAGGCTGAGATAGATGGGAATGTTCAGCCTGGAGAAGAGAAGGCTCTGGGAAGACCTCATTGCAACCTTTCAGTACTTAAAAGGGTCTTATTAAAAAGATGAAGGACTCTTTACTTGGATAGATAATGACAGGACAAGGAAGAATGGTCTTAAACTTAAAGAGGATAGATTTAGATTAGAGGTTAGGAGGAAATTCTTCACTCAGAGGGTGGTGAGGCACTGGAACAGGTCGCCAAGAGAAGCTGTGGATGCCCCATCCCTGGAGGTGTTCAAGGCCAGGCTGGATGGGGCTCTGGGCAACCTGATCTAGTGGGTGGCATTCCTGCCTATGGCAAGGCAGTTGGACTTAGATGATCTTTAAGGTCCCTTCCAATCAAAGACATTCTCTGATTCTATGAAGTGGGTCTCATTGGCTGATTAATCCTGTTGGCATATCATTTGCTTTCAGCATCTTCTTATGCTTTTCATGCTGTGAGAATTTGCCCCAGTAAAATCAGAAGAGTAAAATCAAGACACTGGGGAGCTCCTTTCAGTTCCAGATATGGGAATATTTAAAATGCCCAGAGGGTTTTATCCTGGGTCCTAACTACTGGTCCAGAGGGCAAAGATTTTCAGTAGGTCTTCCATCATATCTATTAGTCTCACTTGTGTCAGATGCCTCATGACACCTACAATGACTCTCAAGAGTGTCAGCTCATGAAGTTAAACCCCTGAGTTAAGCCCCTGGGCTATGTAAGCCATGGAATCTAGAGAACTACACAGTTAACATCTAGATCTAATAAGCTGGAAATATTTTCCAAGTCCTTTGCCTGACTGAACATGGATTTAATTGCCCACACTTGGGTAACTCATGTGACATCAAGGGTACTAAAAGGGTGCTTATGAGACTGGCAGATATGACACTGGGCCTCTCAGAGACCCCTGCTCTTCTGGATAGTGTGCTGGAGAGGCAGAGCAGGTCTGGGGCACTAGGTGCTTCTGTGCAGGCAGGTGACTCCATCCCTAGACCCCTGCTGGCCATCATCATAAATTACCCAGTGCACATGTATGTGTCTGCATTTAGACACCTAAATTATATTTGCCCAGTCTGTAGCTGAACTCTGGCATTAGCAAGAAAAGGTAAATTTTGGTCTCAGGGTTTTCAGTGTGTTTAGAAATAAGAAAATAAGAGAAAGAAATTTAGAAATATGGGATATTTCTAAAAGAGAAAACTTCCCAGATCACTTTTGAGACAGCACTGTCTGTGAGTGTGTGTTGCCAATCTTGCTGATATTTTATGTTAAGTGAGAAAAAATAATTCCTATCACAAAATTAAAGATTAGAGTAATCTTTTCCCAGAAAGAGCTGAAGCACAAGCCTACATCTTTTTTTTTTTCTTGTTTATTATTATTATTACTATTATTATTATTTTGTTTGCCCAGATAGCAGTGCATTTTTCAACAATAGTGAAACATTCTCAGTATCCACAGGTGCTCTGACTGCATGTTTTTTTATTTTTCTCCCGGTTAGGTTCTGTATTGGCTGCTACATAGATGTTGCCACTGAAAAGCAGTTATTGGACAGCGTGATTAATGAAGGCACAGTCCTTTTACTGATATAGACTTTGCCTCATTTGCAAGTTCAAGCAGGTGAATAACTTAGAGCTTTCATACTAAAAGCTCTTAAAGGACCTTGTTTAGTGATGTGTTTTGAGCATGAAATTGTTCATCATTTTTGTGTTTTCACTAGCAAGGTTAATTAAACACCTTGTGAGATTACACGCAGTTTATTTAAACTCATTTTGCTTTAGAACGGTAAAAGGCATACTTGAAGTTTATCTCCAGGTGAGGAGAGTTTAACTTGAATTCTCTTCACTTAACAAGCTTAAATTGATTTCTCAAAAACAAACAAAAAAAAAATCCAAAAAACACAAAAAAACACCAACCAACCAAACAAACGAAAAAATCCACCCCCAGAACAATCCAAGCCATGTGCATTTCAGATTGCATTTCAGATGTGCGCATAGCACCAAGTCATTAATCTTGCTCCCAGAGTTAAACCCCAGGGTCTCTTTTTTTTCAGCTTTACCTTGGAATAAGATTTTAGTATTCTTTGAGCAATACACAAAGATCACTAAAAATTCTTTGCCTTCCTGCTGTCCTCATTTATTTTCTTTGAAGACTGGACCTAGAATTTTTCTATTCTAAGACCTTGTCTGCTGTGGAAATTAGCTAGGATGTTAACTGAGGCAAATTCAGAAGCTGATAGAAATAGCCACAGTTTGTAGTAGTTTAAAACAAGGTTGAAACATATCACTGTAAAATGATAGATTTTTTTTTTTATGCAATGTACTGTATTGATGCATATTGAGGAAGGTATAGGAAGAAAATTGGAGTCAGTTCATTTTTTATTGTGGAAAATTCTGAAAATATAACACATAAATGTATCACAACAATATTCTAAAGGTTTCAGTGAAAGAAGTAAATGAAAATATGAATAATTATGTATCAAAAAAGTATTTGTCTAACAAATGCTATTCTATGTAAACTGTATTTTTTTTTTCAGACTAAAATACTTTTTTTTCAGACTGTTCAGACTAATTTTCAGCAGGGCTTGGAATACAGATTTACAACAGACTACATTTTTCAATTCAGTGTACCACCTTAGCCCGAGAGAAATTGCCTCTCATGACAGAACAGTGCAAAATATTCCTTTTTGACCTCCCTCTCACATAACTGAAATGCAAGGCAAAGCAAAATTGTGTGAGCTTGTGCTGCTAAGATAATCACACGCCTAAGATGGGTTTGGATTGACAGAAGTGAAACTGGCCCCATGGAATCTACTTAGAGTTTTGTCAATGACTTAAATAGGACAGGGTTTCCATCATGAACATACTTGTTCCTGTGTTCTTATCTAGCTCCTGACTGTTCTGTATAGCTCTGTTTGTTAAATACAATACTTACAAGTTTTATGGAACACTCTAAATATTAGGTGGTACTAATATTTGGCCAAATCTTTAAATCCTCACTCTGCTCTCTGAGTACTTGACATTGTTCAGGTGAATCATGACATTACTATTGGAATGGAGTTCAGCCCTAGGCCTGCTTCATTTGCTAACAACTGTTTTCTCTCACTACCAGGAAAAAAAACTACTCACACCCTAAACTAAAACAAAACTCCTGAACAATTAGTTTTTAGGTTCTCACTGAGTGCTGTGCAGAGCTAAGGTTTTATGGGGTCAGGAGAGACACAGCCTGACTGGAGTTTATTGGCCTACCGTTACTTAAATTGAGCCCCCCTCCACGTGCTGGAGTGGCACAGATCAGAGTAGGTAAATGTAGCTCTACTGTAACTACGCTATTTTGAGCAACAAGTGGCTGTGGGACATTTGGAAAGAGATACTATCAGGCAGAGTGGTCATGGAAAAGACAATAAACCTTTATCCTTCCTACTACAAGATAGGTCAAAGCTGGCAGTGAGACAAACAGCTAGAGATCACAAATGTGATCAGAGAAGCTGTTCCTCCCCAACACCTTTTGAAGCCAAGTAGGCGTATTAACATCTCAGATGGTATAGTAGTTCTAGGTTATTTCAAGAACAAATAGATATGAGTACAGATTCTACCTTAAAGTAGAAGAGGAATAATCAGTAAAAACAACCAAAATGTGTGCAGAGGCACCATTACCCACATGTAAATCTAGGAGTAACTTACAAAAATCATGCAAGTCAGTCACCATAAAAGGGTTTGACTCTAATTTTCTGCAATGTTAATTAGCAGCTCCTCCCCTCTTCCCCCAACCAAAACAAAAACAAATAAAAATTCTTCAGAGTTAAAGTTACAGCAACAGCTCCAGCTGGAAGCTTCTGAGTAGGGACCCCAAACAAAGAAATCCCTAGGCCATTATGCCCTTACACTTGACATTCCCAACCCCTTACCTGACAGTCCAGACCAGTAATATTAGGGTTGGAGGTCTTTCTGTCCTCGATTGGTTCCTTTCAGTGTCACTAGGTAAGCTGCTTTCTTCCATCTCTTCAGGGTTGTAGAATCTGCTGACAGTTGCAGAGTCTGTCAGCGTAGTCTTTTGTACTTTCTTATCTTCTAGTTTGAGCCAGCTCTGTGGCTTTTCTTCCTTGTAACTGGGTAACAGTTTAACAGGCTGTGGCCTTATGCTTCAGCAAATTTAGCTACTTGTGCTAAGCAAATTCTGTACAAGATTTTTCTATACAAGTAGCATACCAAATTGCACAACAGTAGCATTACTATCTTTGATGAGTTCATACTGGAAGAAAACCTGATTTGCTTACCAGTGACCTAGAAATGCATGTGTATTACTATTGGTACATAAAAATTTTAACAGCACTTCTTGAGTTTGGCACCAATTTTTCCTTTTTCCTGAAGAAAAAGGAAAGATCTTTCAACAGTCTCTTCACAGCTTATTACCTGCACATAGTATAGAAGAACAGAAGGAATTCTTAAAGCCCATATGAGATTTGTAGCAAAGAAAAGGGTCTTTCTGTATCTCTGTGGAAACCTGAAGTGATCAGTTCATTTCAGTGATGTCCTCTGTTGGGAATATATGGTAGAGTATGAACTGTGACAAACATTTCTGGAAGTGTGAGCTGTTACTTATGCATTAAAACATGAGATGACTGTATCTCAAAACATGGCATAGGCCTTAACGATTCACTGTACAGCATGTGGTATTGTGGTAGTCAAGTGAGACTCTTCTAACTAAAAGTCCCTAGATGCACTCTTTGCGAGGACTTGTGTGTTGATCTCCGGTGTCCTTGTCATAGTAACAATAGTTTCTTTGTCTTAGACTCACTGTCATTACCTTATGGTGCTTCAAATTTTCATCTTGGTTTGGGCTGTCAAGCTCTATGACTATAAAATGAGAAGAGATAGATGCCATAGGGAAATGAACTCCTTCAGAATGACAATGTGTCTGTAATCTCTCATTGCAGCTCCAGATGTCGACAACAAATATAGCATAAAGATATTCAGAAGAAGAAATAGGAGCTTGCAAGTGTTTCCTTTTATAGAAGTCTCTCAAAAGCGTGTCTGTGCAAGACAAGCAACAGATGCTTTATTGGCAAGGTGCCATGTTTGCAAACTGTCACTGAGTCTTGATGGAAGATATTCCTCTGCAGTGTACATTGTCTTGTGCATCTGTACTTGCTCATAGGCCCAGTATGGATTGTCCCACTGATTATCTGTCATTCACAAAGGACTTTGAAGAACAAAAACCTTACAGCAATGTGATCCCTCTGCACATAGCTTTGTAAAACTTTTGTAATGTCATAGCTTTTGTAGTGCTTTCAAAACAGTAATTAATACTGCTCAATAGGCAATCTCAGGAAAAGCTCATATGTAATATGCATTTTACAAAGTTAGGGCCTTATGGGTCATTTATGCTAGAACTCTAGTTCAGATCAGGAGTGTGCTTTTGAAATGAATCTCCCATCAGTCCCTCTATCATGCTTTGGCTCACTCTGTCCAGTGGACTCCTTCAGGATGATGTGGAAGAAGATACCCTCTAAGAGGTCACCTGAAGAGCTCCAGGCACTGAGGGCCAGGACTATGGGTTCAGATGTGACCTAATCAGAAGTCAAACTCAGAATTTGGATAGTGTGGTTCAGCATCAACTATTTCTGCTTCACCTGTGTAAGCATGAAGTGGAAATTAGCATGATTTTAGAAAGTGGCTAAACAAAAAATGTCTTAGCTTCCTCAGTTAGTAGCCTCTGTTCTCCAAAGCTGTAACTATGGAGAGAAAGAGACCTCTTCAGAGAGTGTCTGAGATGCAGGTAAGATCTAACTGTAAGGGTGCAGGAAGGGACAGCTATGGGAAGAGACCAGGGTAGGAACTAATGGGGCTAGCAGGGCATGGACCTCCCCCAGTGGTCCTGTCCCATTGTTTCCACCATTCCCAGAGGCAGCCAGCAGATCCAGGCTGGAGACAGTGACCGGGCTCATGAGACAAATACAAGGTGACAAGTGAGGTCCAGGATTAGTCTTGGAAGTCCAGTCAGCATGTCAAAACATCAGGTAGAAGGCAGAGCATCTACAGTGTAGCCCAGGCCAGAACTGACAGCACTGGGCTGCACTGGAATGGGGTTTTGAGACCATGATCAAGGTGGTGGGAAAGATCACAGGAAGCTCAGTAGGGGCAATAAGGCCTGTTGGTGCTTTCAGGGTCTGACAGATATGGACATACCCTTAGCTGTTTTTTTTTCTGCACCAAATTATAAAAACAAAACAAGACAAAAACCAACAAAACACAACCAAACTAACTCAAAAAGTTGAAGATAATAATGGATAACAATAATGGATATATTTGGAATTTCTTTGTCTAAAGGATCCCAGATTTGCTCTGGAAGGTGGACATTGTTATTTACTGTGACAAATCAGTTTTCAAAATAGATTCCACGCTAATGCATATTTTTTGAAGAATCTGAACATTAAACTCATGTCCTAGCATACTGGCTTCATTTAGGAAAAGGCATTCATTTGTCCTTGGCATAAACAAATCATACCAATTTTTAATAAGAATAGCTATAGACAAGTTTGCAGATTGTATGTTATTTTGTCATAAGAAATTCTATCCTTTGTGCCAGATGCCCAGACAATAACTTTTTCTGGCTCCTAGTATCAAGAGTAGCACAGAGACATCTGCCAATGGAAGAAAATGAACTCCTGTTCAGGGCTGCTATTTAGGACCTATGCTATAGCGTATGGTCCTGAGCTGTTCAGTAACTGTCACCTGTAATTTTACTCTTGATTTGTGATTTCATTTTGGGAGTGCAACAGTAGGATAACTGGAGTCTGAGACATGCAGAAAACCTTGAGAGGGCTGAGCAAGAGTAACTAGTCTGTTTTGGGAGGTATTTGTAGTAATTGTTTTAAAATTCGTATCACTATTTCTATGTGAGATCAAAAGATGTTTATATCTTTTCAAAATAACAAAAATATGTATTGAAAACACCTCAAAAATAATTTCAAAATAAAAAGCTTATTTGATTGTAAATGAGGCTCAAACGACTTCATAAAAATTAACTTAGTCCTAAGCATTAAACTTATATGTGTTTATATGTGTATTCATATGCATGTCTATGCATATGACTAAATTTGTGATATATGAAGGTGAAAAATTAATTTTGCATTAAAGTAGTAAGTTATTCTAAGTTTTAGCTAGAATTTGAAGCAATACTAAACTACCACAGAGATCTGTAAATCAGAATGATATATTTCTTTTAATTTATCTGAGCTTCATCAAATGAACACCTTATTTCAGAGTTTTCCAAGAAATTGTAATTATGTGAAAAGATCTGGGGCTGCAGAAGCTTGCTGCTGGGATCTTCAAAGCATCCTGCAAGCCTGGGTATCTAACACCCATTAGAGTCACTGTAATTTGGGTACTTAACTCTGTTTTCTTTGAATTTTCCAGACTCTTTGCTTCCTAAGTCCTTACTGTTACACATCCCACAGGCTGCACTCTTCTAAGATCTAAGTAGAAATCTGGGCTCCTAGACTTCAAAGCCCAGTTTTTAGGTAAACGTTTACTAAGTCTTAACTAATTGATACAAATGAGGTTGAAACCAAACTTGTTTCTCCTCTTACAAACCTATAGGGTTTTTAAAACACTGGTATGATTTTTTTTTTTTTTTAAACGAAAGACATAGCAAAGGGCTATAAAAGATGAATGGAAAGATTCCTGCATGGCATGTGTCTTTTTTACAATGTCTAAACTCATTCCTGGAAGCAACATAACATCTGTAACTCTTCAAAGAGACACTGGGGAGAGGCCTATGCAGTTTCCTTCCTCTGAAGTCTTTGAAGGACTGTGAACTGGTTCAAAAGAGAGAAATCTGTTGTTGCAAAATTAGATTTTAGGGGTCAGATTCTAATCTTAGTTTTATTAGTGTATATAGGTGGGAAAAAGATCACAGAAGCAGTAGAGTATCTCTATAGTTACACCACTGTAACTAAGATCAGATTGTATGTAAACCTAACCTCAAGCAGGCTACAGATAACTTCAAAGTCAAAAAACAGCCAGTTTTTCTCTGTTGAGACTAGTTCTCCCTCCAGTCACCAAGAGAGCCATGAGCAAAAAGTTAAAAGTTTCGAGTGACAATGTCAGTGCACACCAAACCAAATGACCAGGGTTATTGGTACTTTAAAGCTCTTTAATGCTGGCTGTTCATTTTAAGCTAATAATACTGAATAAAATAATAATAATTAAAAAAAAAAAAAAACACCAAACAAACAGCACTTTAAAACATTTGAAAATGTCAACTTGTTTCCTAATTTTAATTTGTTTCTTAAATCTGGATGTTGCTTACTGATTCAAGCCTGTGGATGTGTTGGACTAAAGTGGAATTGTCAAAATATTAATGGTCAATATAAATGGATTTATATAACAGATACCGAGCAATATCACTGTACTGTATGGATTTCTTTTTGCTTTGGCTGATAAGTTTCATAAGAGACTGATGATCTAGGGTCAGATTTTCAGATGACTTTTGATGTAAAATACCACAGATGGGGATAAAAAGTTGCTGAAGTGTCTGACTAGCTTAAAATAAAGAGGAGAGGAGGGCAGTATCCAGACAGCTTTCATTTGAGTCTGTACTTAGGTATCTAAGTTGGAAGCCTTGGATCGTGGTCAGTGGAAAGAAAAAGGGTGTCTCTAGGATGACTCAGGACTCCTGTGTAGCAGTAGCTAGGTCTTGCCTACATCTCAGACACTCTGGAGAGGTGTCTTTCTCTCTGTAGTTACAGCTTTGGGGGAACAGAGGCTACTAACTGAGGAAGCTAAGACATTTTTTTTGTTTAAATACTTCCTAAAATCCTACTAATTCCCACTTTACACTTGTATGGGTAAAGCTAAAAATTCACCTGTTTTGTTGCTTTTGTCACCAGTGAGCAACTGAGGCAAAAGAATTTGAGGCAGAGCTGGGTTTTGTCTTCAAAGCCCAAACTTGTTTACTTCCTGTGAAATTAAACACTGACTCATTCAGCTGTTCCTGGTTCTCCATGCCCTGTAGCTGAGTTAAAGAGAATGAGTGGGTGCTTGGTTGCTAGCTGGGATCAACCCACCACACTGATATAAAATGGGCAGGAAAGGCATTCGCGTGAGGTTCTCTTTAGTGTGAGTGTGCCTTAAAATAGAAACTTTGGAATAGAAATTTCTATCCACCTTCTGGACTCAGGCCACTTCATGAAGAAATTTTAAATGAGTGATGTGGTTCTGTCTCAGTTGCCTTGTCCCAGCAGTCTGTGGCTGTATAATATCCTAGAGATATTCCTGTAACTGCAAGAAAGAGATTTTTCCCAGTATAAAAATATCGTGGCTGTAAATGTCTTCAAGAATATGGTGTGTTTGCAAGCAAACACATATTGAGGGATTGCTAGCACAAGCCATCTACCAAAGTGCTTGTATTTGTCTGCCATTCCTTTATTGCTAACATAGTAGAAGACATCTGAGTTCAGTGTGATTTGGAGAGAAACAAACTGGCAGAAAGTCATCTTGTTTCATGGAGTCTAGGGTACTGTGTGAGTTTCAGCTAAATGCTTCACATGCCATAGCAAAGCAGTTGTCAAGAAGCTCTGGTTCATTCTCAATTATTTCTCAAATATCTGTTATGACACATCAGGAGGAATGATTTAAGATTATTTATAACCCGATACGCATTACTCTGATTTCTTCTAATTCAACCAAATATCAAAGCAAAACAAGTTGTATCTGCCAGAGTGATAAAGTGATTATAGATTCTAGCATGTTTTATGCAGTTCTGAATGTACAAAAAGACCTGTTCCTCTGAAAAAAATAGAAAGCAAACATTAGGCAGCAATGTCTTTTCCCAGCAAAATTCCAGGCAGTGTGCAAGCCTGTTTACTTTTCTGTTTGCTTCCTGTTTACTTTTTTTTTTTTTTTCTTCCCAGGGAGCATACCCTGTTCCCCGAATAAAATTGCTGATTCACCAGGATGTTGCTGTGCTGCTGGTGCCCACTAGCTGTGCACACTGCAGTGCTTCAGCAGACCTGACTGACTTTCTTTTTTTTTT
This sequence comes from Anser brachyrhynchus, assembly GCF_964034855.1. Classification (NCBI taxonomy): domain Eukaryota; kingdom Metazoa; phylum Chordata; class Aves; order Anseriformes; family Anatidae; genus Anser; species Anser brachyrhynchus. Next base: position 126,661,708 of record NC_137694.1, on the reverse strand, counting down.
TTTTCTTATTCATCTCAGTACAGGTTTTCTGTCCAGCACATTCAAGACTGCAGGCCCATTTTACAAGTGCCAGAGTTTCTGGGTGATGGTTTCCATTATTACTCTGTGTTTCACAAGGGGACTGGATGGTTTCTCACAACAGTTCTGAATGAATGGCAACTGTTACATGTGCCATTGTCTGTGGGGTTCTGCATAAGCATGCAACGTAATGACAGCATCAGAAGTAGGAAAAGAAAGGATAAAGTTGGACCAAATTCAGATAATTGTCCAAACAATATCATACTAGTTTGTACAGTCGTTTAACAAGCATGGTTATCTGGACTATTTGCCCTTGTAAATACTCTGTATTAGTCAGCAGATGGCATTCATTGTACATTAACTATTCCACCAGCATTACTACAAGTACTTTAAAACATAAAGCATATGGTTTCCTCAAAGAGACACATTATTTCCTCATTTGCAGTTCACTGTTAATTGTGAAGGTAATTTTTCATCCCCATTTACTTTGTATAACAGATTTAATAGTCTACGATTGTATAAAATGTAAATAACACCCATAGTGGCACAAGGGTTTTCAGGGTATACAAACTAATAGAAGGTCATGCATTGGCTTTTGGCAGGAAACTCAACAGCACTGCTGAAACACTTTGGATAAGGCTAATGAGATGTTCCAAAAAAGTATCAGAAGGGGCAACTGTCTCATTTCTGCCCTCGTCATGAGTTCAGAAAGCCTAAAGCTCACTTTAAATGTCTTTGGAATATACTTCTACATTTTCATTATTAATACAGAGCCAAACTGGAATGGTGGTGGCATAGCCCAACTTCATAAAAGGGATGGTAATCTGCATAAGCTGCCCTTTCCACATCCCTGGGGAGGAATCTGGCCCTTCAATACAAACATGATGCACACACTGATCTCTGGCATGCCTTGCACCTGCACTCATGCCCATCTGTTTAGATGGCTTAATGCTGGCTCATAAGGCATTATATCTGTTTTGATAGGGTGTAAGTGCCAATTAAAGATTGCTTTGCAGCTAATGTGTAGAATGTGAAAAGTGTCTTTTGCCTCTAGAAGGTGAATGTCCTAGTGGAAATTAAAGATGGAGTGAAGGCAATGTGCTTCAATCCTTAGGATCACAGTTACTGATATTATTTAGAGACATGAAAAGAAAAATTTGCACCATTGTAAATTTTCAGAAAGTTCATTTATTTAACTGATTTCATGAATGAATTAATGACACTTTACATTTTCATTTTTCAAAGATGTCTATGAATACAAAAATAATTTTGCAAATGATACTTTGATACAGTAACACAAGATGTTATGCACAAACATAAATATATATATTTGATTTATTTCATTTTTTTCCAGCCTCTCCTGTTTCACTATGCAAATTCTGGTTTTAAATTATCATAAAACAACTTGAGTTTTCTTTGCTTGTTCATGATTGCAAAGTCTGCAGACTGCACATGTTTCCAACCCACCAGCCAAATTCTGCACTCATGGAAATGGTTAAACTCAAAAGTGTCACCAGAAATGTATTCACTGAAGTAGGTGACTCTATATTCCAATAGCTTTCCCTTATCCTATTGTGTCTTCTTCTAATTGCTGTTTGTGTGCTTCCTTAGACAGAATTATAAGTGCACCTGCTTATCTGAGGATAAACTCAGCTATTTTTTCACTTAATGGATTCCACATGGAAGACTGAAGTACAGTAGGATTTAGTTATCACATGCTGTAATCCACTATTAGGCAGCTCAGTGTAACAATGAGGAGACAAAGAACCATCCTATTGTAGTATGGTTCTTACTATGGCTATTAAACATGCCAATAACCTATATCCACAAAGAAGTCATTGCAAGATTGAGATGCCAAATACCCTGAGTTCTAGCACAATGTTCTTAGTATACTTGGGAGCCAGTTGGCTCTGTATTTGGGAATCAAGCTTGACAAGTTTGGATGGTACACAGGTGGATATTTTACTTTCATATATATATATTTTTTTTTTTCTCCTTGCAAAAAAGACCATGGTATTGCATAGGAGATTTCTTCCTGCTCACTTTTCTGCATCCTGGTAGTGAAGTAGACAGGTGAAGGAGAACATACGAGCACAGAGGAGAACACATGAAGATGCTAATGCTTTTCTCACAAGGAAAACTTTTTCTCTGCTGAACTTAATATTTAAGATTTGGGCCAAAGTGTCACCAAATCAGTTAATATTTTTTTTTTCTTTTTTAGAAAATTGAAGTCGTTTAAGAGATCCTAGCTAACAGTTTTACTCTTGTCCTGTATTTACCAAAAAAAATCTGATAATTTCTATAATAAGTTTTTAATCTCTAATTGCATTTTTTTTTCCTACACTGAGGGAAATACATACACATTTCAACAAGTACATGACTAAAAGGGGACTTCTTAAACTGTAGAAGTGTATCTCAAAGGTTTTACCATGACCGGTGTAATTTTCCTGAACTGAAACAGGAAAAATTTCATCTGTGTATATATGGCACATAGTATCTATGTACACCATGGTACTAACATATCCACAGCTTCTCTCCAGGTAAGGAGATACAGAATATTTCAGGTCACTGATTCAAATACATTTCAGACCTGTTCAGTGAGCCATGAAAACTCAGTCAGTGTGATCAGCAGTTGTTGATCTCTGCTGTCATAAATAATAATTACAGCACTGGCTACTGTGACCAACAGGAAAATGCCATCCAAGTTAGGGGGAAACATTGCCTTCAGGGGGAATGCCACTGTGATTTTATTTGTGTAAGGCTCCCTGTTCCAGGCTGAGCCTAAAGAGCCAGTCTAGGCCTTTCTTTATTGTCATTTTACAGTTGAAATGACTATCCATATAAGTTGATTCCTTCTGCATGGGGCATAAGGTGAGATGTGTCTTTATGGTCTGTAATTACTGGGGACAGGAAACGGAGCAAATAAAGCCAGCAACATCAATGACTGTCAATTGAGACAGGGACGATTTTGGTCTTCCAAATCAGTTTTAGGCTCTGCAGGTTCCAAGATCATAAATTATGACAGAAAGAGAAAAAGGCCATCTGGTCCAATTTGTCTGCGTGTTTATGCTTTTCTGAATCCCAGCTCCTAGTTTATTTTCCAAATTCCTTGTTTTCCTTTTCTCCCACAGAGACAATTTGATATTTATCTCAGACTCTGTACAGCTGCTTGCTTTCATCATTTTCCTAGGTGATTTTGAAATTGTACTTGCAACCTCAATGCTACATTCTCCTTTACTGTGTTCTTCCCGTGTTTTCATTTTTGTTTCTATTTTTCAGTTTACACTGTGCAAAGCTTTCAGCAGATTACTGGTACAAACTACCTTAATGCACTTTATTGCTCAGCCTGTCCTAAGCTTTTACAAGCTTCTTTGACATGATCTTTCAGCCCGATCTATTTTCAGTAGCTATAACTCAAAGTCTTTTGTTGGAACAGCACATTTTATTTGGTCATATTCTTTTTATTCCAGCTGGCATTCTTTCCAAGATGTGCTTCTGTTACAATATTACAGAGATTAGTACTGTAACCTGTATTCAGATAGACCACCAATATCTGAATATTACTAGATAACAATGTGTTTACAGCTATGTGCTCTCACACTCCTCTCATTAACTTGACTCAAAATCCATTATTTTACAAGCTCCCAATGCAAGCTTGGTTAAAAAAAAAAAAAAAAAAAAAGACCAAACTTCTGAATTTCTGAACTTTTGAATTTCTGGAGCAGCCAGATTCCATGATGACATCCCTGAAGGCAATCAGACTGCAAAGAGCTGAAAGTTATGGGAGCCTTCCCATTAATATTGATACAAGGTCAGATAATGGATGATTCATATCTTTTGAAATAGATGTTGCCAGCATGGGGTTCAGGTGTTGTGTATGACAAATCTCACAGGGCTGAATTTCTAAGGTGAGAGCCTGCATTGCTTCTATCCCTTCTTTGCAGGTTCTCATCTTTCAAGGATGCAGATCATGGATATTGACTGGGCTTTGGTGTAAAAGTCAAGTAGCAAGGGTGGCAGTAATGTCATTCTGATGACTGGGCTGGAAGATCAGCCACCATTAGAAAAACAATCATAACTCAGGTTTGTTGAGATTAATTTTTTGCATTGCATGTGGAAAAGTGACTACCTTTCTTATTTCTGCCAGTGCTGACCAATGAGAACAAGACTTTGATGATGTTATGTGGACAAACACATTTAGCCAAGAGAGGACTAAAGGCCATAAATTAGCTAGTATCATCATAATTTCAAATTTATCTGATATGAATATTAAATGTGTAACCTTCTTCTATATTGGTACATTTACTAAAGTTGTGGAGAGCAAGTTATTCATTAGAGGTCATTAGGATAGGATGAAACTCTGACCAGCTTGGAAGATATTAAGCGGAGATCCAGCTCCGTTCCAGCTCCACCAGTGAGTGATTCAGTGAATCTCTTTCCTCCTCTGTGCATCAGTTTTCACTCTGTGGAAGGGGAATGTGTACCATCTTTTCTGTTGCTGTGCTCTTGTCTTTTTTCTCCCCGAACAGGTGACCACCCTAGGTGTAGCCTTCTTACTGAAGATGCTGTTTAAGCATTGCCAGGATTTTGTCCTACCTCAGGGAAGACATCCACAGGATTTGTTAGCGAAATACTCAGATGAATTGCTCTGATTTTAGCTTACTAACAACAGAGTGGGAGCAATGTCACATGTTTAAACTAATTAACTGACTTTGCAGCATAAAAAAGGTACCTCAGGTGGTGTGCCCAGATTAAGTTTACACAGTAGGCGTGAGCTGCTTGTTTCCTCTAGCTATGGTGCTTGTTTTGATCGTTTGAAAGAAATCGTTCTGCATCCAATCACTTTTCTCTGCAAAGTATAATAAAGCTGGAATCCATTCACTTGAGTCAAAGCCATCCAGGACAGAAAAAAAAAGAAAACAACTTTGCTGTGATTCAGTTTGGTTTATTTCTCTGGTAACAGTGCCTTGAGGTGTGAAATATCTTTTTTCAAGAGTAGAATAATGCTGCAAAAATTATGGTTTTAAACAGAGAGCACAATCAATTTCATCACTTGTTGTGGCAGTGAGGCTCTCTGCAGTCAACTCACTTTTCCTTAAGATGTGGTCAGCAATGTAAACATTAGAATTAAATACACTGATTTAATCCATAACAAAAAGATTAAGTAAAGTGCAATTTATTACTTAGGAAGACTGCTGTAAAGCATATAGAAGGAGTTGAAGTTAAATTCAGTAAAATTTGCTATAACAATAATCCAATTACTGATGTCTGTGATCTGCTATAAAAGAGAAATGCTCTTGATGGCAGCAGAATTCTAATCATAAGTATGTAAACCAAGTCAGTACTTCGATTAAGTGTTTCATACCACATGTGGGAAGCTGAACAAGCTTTTGCAAGGTAAGCCTCTGCTGTGAGAGTCCTCGGACTATTTTTTATTTATTAAAAAACAAACAAACAAAACCCAAACTTCTTATTTTTTTCCTTATTCTTCTATTTTTTATCCATATATATTTTCTGTTTTCAGTTGTGGAATCAAGAACGGATACCATATCAAATTCATTGGTAGTGATGTGGAAGAAGTCAGATCCAGTCTGAAAACAAAATATTATTAATATTATTCAGAAGTATTTCTCAGAATAAAAAATATCAGTAAAAATAAAAGAAAGTTAGTATATGTTGGTTCATTCTAAATCTGTTTCCAGACAGAATAAAACTTTATTTAGACAATAGGTGCTTAGGAGTAACCCTAAAGAAAAAATGTCTATGGTAATTTGAAATGCAAGTTTATCATAAGCACTTAACTCACGATTCTCTAGCATCGTGCAGTTTCTAATTTATTACTGCAAATACTGTACACTATGAGGCTGGAAAATGTTCTTACACCTATTCTACAAATGAGTAATTGAAACCAAACATTTTGAAAGTCCTGGTTTCAACTACTCCTTTTAGAGAAAAATAATTAAAACATGATAAAGGAGAAAAAATGTATTTCAGATGATTTCAGTAAACTGGAAAGAAACAAGACCCTGGAACTAATATATAACTGTCATCTGAAAAATTAAAATTGACTGGGCCTAATCAAGGCTGGATTTACCTAACATATTATATACCATCCTTCTAGGAGGGCCATAAACACCTTGGAATAATTGTCAGTCAAAATCTTCCTGTTTGAAGCAAAAGTATATGATTGGTGTATTTCTACAGGAAAGTGTCACTGGTGATTTGGGGAAGGTTTGTGCATGAAGAGTGACCTAGCAGAAGGACTTGGGAAACTGGCAGCAATGTCTGACTGCAGATATTTGGTGCAGAAGTATGGCCAGTGTGCAGAGACTGAGCAAAGAGAGGACTTCTAGGCAGAGTGAGTCTAGAAAGAGACTCAAAACAAACAAAAAAACTGAAGCTGCTGTGCTGTCTTGTGTGGGTTATTTTCTGTGATTGGGGGAATAACCTTTGTATCTAAGTAGTAGGGTGCATTAATGCATCTGATTCAGCTTCTCCAATTGGTAACTCTCTGGGTCTGAAATTTTAACTAACTGCTTTCCTCAGGAAAGGAAACACTATGTTTAGCTGCAGATGTGCAATGCTACAGCCTTTGTCTGGTCACTGAATCCAAAGAAAGAGGATATGCTCTTAGCCATTTGCTTTGATCTGTGTATTGATGTGGCTTTTCTTAATCAAGGTTATATTGCATCTATTGAATATATAGCATATATGTATTATATATAGATACACATGTGTATATATCTATTATGTACTGTTATATATCTATTACATACTGTACATATATAAGGATTATATTTTGTGCACACATACAAACTCACAAAGAAAAGAGACTGGAACACTGAGAAGCACCTGGGGAATTTCTCCTGCCTGTTTCTTTTCTGAAGCTGTTCTGTGTCCCTGGCCAAGGGTAACAGGTTATTCCGTCACTTGCTCTGTCACAGGTGTCCTGCTAAAGGGGACTTATCAGTCATACATTTTCCTGTTTCAGAGCTCTGCTGATGACTTTCATTGAGACAGTTGCTCAAAGTTGGAAGTATTTAATAGGGTGACAGATGTAAGAGATTCAGAATTTCCATTGATAAATACACTTAACTGCAACAGTATTAACATATGATAATAGTGCTAGCAAAATGCTGCCTGTCCTGGTTCCAGTTAGGACAGAGTTAATTTTCCCTCATAGTAGCTGGTAGGGTGCTATGTTTTGGATTAGGATGAGAAGAGCGCTGATAACATGCTGATGTTTTAATTGTTGCAGAGCAGTGTTTACACCAGGCCAAGGACTTTTCGGCTTCTCGCTCTGTCCTGCCAGCGAGCAGGCTGGGGGTGCAGCAGGAGCTGGGAGGGGACAGACCCAGGACAGCTGACCCAAACTGGCCAAAGGGGTATTCCATACCATCTGACGTCATGCTAAACAATATATAGGGGTGGCTGGCCGGGGTGGGGGGGGCCGGCTGCTCGGGAATAGGCTGGGCATCGGTCAGCGGGTGGTGAGCAATTGCATTGTGCATCACTTGTTTTCTTACACATTATTATTGTTAATACTATTATCATTATCACTATTATTATTATTATTGTTATTATTATATTCCTTATATTCCTTATATTATTATATTCCTGTCTTAATAAACTGTCTTTATCTCAACTCACCGGCTTCACTTTCCCGTTTCTCTCCCCCATCCCAGAGAGGGAGGGGGGAGGGTGAGCGAACGGCTGTGTGGTGTTTAGCTGCCAGCCGGGTTAAACCACAACACTGCCCCATCTGGGGGTGTTGGTCGATGCTCACCTGAACATGATCCAGCAGTGTGCCCAGGTGGTCAAGAAGGCCAGTCAGCATGGGTTCATGAAAGGCAGGTCTTTCTTGACAAACTTGATCTCCTCCTACAACAAGGTGACGTGCTCAGTGGATGAGGGAAAGGCTGTGGATTTGGTCTACCTAGACTTCAGTAAGGCTTTTGATATCATTTCATACAGCATTCTCCTGGAGAAACTGACTGCTCATGGCTTGGATATGCATATGATTCACTGGGTAAAAATCTGTCTGGGTGGCCGGCCCAAAGACTTGTGGTGAGTGGAGGTAAATTCATCTGTCATCCAGTCAAAAGTGGTTTTCACAAGGGTTCACTACTGGGGCCAGTTCTCTTTAATATCTTTATCATTGATCTGTATGAGGGGATTGAGAGCACCCTCAGTAAGCTTGCAGAGGTCATGGAGTTAGACAGCAGTATTGATCAGGTTGAGGGCAGGAATCCTCTACAGAGGGATCTGGGTGGCCTGACCAATGTGCCGAGGACAACGCGTTCAACAAGGCTAAGTGCCAGGTCCTGCATATGGGTCAAAACAACCCTATGCAACACTACAGGCTGGGGGGAAAGTGGCTGGAATGCTGCCTGTTGGAAAGAGACCTGGGGATATTGTTCAATAGCTGGCTGAATATGAGACAGCAGTGTGTTCAGGTGACCAAGAAAGCCAACAGCATTCTGGATTGTATCAGAAATAGTATGGCCAGCAGGACTAGGGAAGTGATTGTCCTTCTCTACTTGGCTCTGGTGAGGCTACATGTCAAATACCATGTTCAGTTTTGAGTCCCTCAGTACAAGGAGATTGAGGTGCTGGAGTGTGTCTAAAGAAGGGCAATGAAGCTGATGAAGTGTCTAGATAACGAGTCTTACAAGGATTGGCTGAGGGAGCTGGGGTTGCTTAGCTTGGAGAGAAGAAGGCTCAGGGGAGACCTTATTGCACTTCACAGCTACCTCAAAGGAGGTTGTAGTGAGGTGGGGGTTGGGCTCTTCTCCCAAGCACCAATTGGAAGGACAAGAAGAAATGGCCTCAAGTTGTGCCAGGGGTAGTTTAGTTTGGATATTAAAAGAAATTTCTTAACTGAAAGTGTTGTGAAGCATTGGAACAGGCTGCCCAGGGAAGTGGTTGAGTCACTATCCCTGGAAGTGTTTAACAGATATGTAGATGTGGTGCATAGGGACATGGTTTAGTGGTAGACATGGCAGTGCTAGGTTAATGGTTGGACTTATGTTAGAGGTCCTTTCTAACCTAAATTATTCTATAATTACTGGACATTATTTTCCCAGGATTTGGCCCAACATGGTTCTAGAGAAGAGAGTGAGATAGATGGTTCTATTAATCATTAGCTGTTAATAGGTAATTGTGGTAGGCAAGGCTTCTTGAGCTGTTCCATTTTAGAAGGGTTCAGGCTTAAGCATCCTATGGGTATCTTGTACAGAGTTAATTGTACCAGGGCAGAGCTGTGCTTCTGTTTTACCCTAATCTCTGGTAGCCAATGAAAATACCCACTGGGATTTCAGATGTACTGTAATTGATCTGCACATAGCAGTTGTTAATCAGCAACATGCTAATAATGTTCCTTGGATAGTTGTTTTTCACTGAGGATTTCAACATTTATCATTATTTTCTTATTCCTACAGAAAACAGATTGTTCCACCCCTACTGCCTCCTCCCCCCCCCCCTTTATTTTCCTTTCCCAGAAATTGATTCAGTAAATTCCCTTATGACTGTCCAAAATATAAACATTTGAAAGAAAATAAGCTTTCTTGAAAAATCAGGAGAAGAACACTGCAGGAAAAAATAAAAGCCTATGTAGTTATAGTACATGCTCAGGCATGAATTAGGAATTTACCAGCTGTGTCACTGACCGAGGAAATCTGACATTTAGTCTATGGGCAGACATGTTGTCTTAGGTCTGGTTTATGTCCTTGACTGACACCGTTTTTGGTACCTTCAGCTGAGCTCCCAAGTCAAAATGAATGGGGCTGGGTTAAGTCTGTAGTCCTTGCATATTTGAGTTACAGTACTTAACAGAAAGCAAAAACATTATCTGGGGGTTACAGGGAAGGGAGCTTTGTAGACACTATGCTACTGTCTCTTCTGTGGATACCCCACATGCAGTCATCTCTTCCTCTAGCAATAGCACTAAAATTCAGGATTTCCAGTTTCCATTCTAGTACAGGCAATGGGCAACAGCAACCTGCTTATACCTACAGTTGGCCATGTCAGTATCTGTAAGATACAAGGGCAAAAATCTTTGGAAAACAGGCAGCAATATGCATGTGGGCTGTGATGTTCTTCCTTCAGCCAGCACAACTGTTTTGAGAGCATATTACTGTCTATACCCTTGTATAACCGTCCTTTCTTGAAGTAAAATTAGATTGTATACATTTTTTTTTTTTTCCGCAGAAATATCATGTCTGCTTTCCTGGGCAAACAGATTTTGTTTACATCTCTGTCTCTTGGCCAATCTTTTTTTTTTTTTTCTTCCCCCCACAAAACTGACATAAGCAATTATTAATCTTTCCCACATAATATGATTTCCTTTCATTATGAAGCAAGATTAAAAATTACTATATAGATAGTCTTTTCTGTCCCATGCCAATGTGTGAATATTCAAATGAGATTAGCAATCTTTTCCTACTCCCACCTTGCCCAATGTTTCTCTTGTCTTAACTGTTATTATCATCAAAATATGCTATACCCACTTACTCTTTTTTCTTCTCATTTTTTATTGATATTACATTTCACTTTTTGACTTAGAGTTTTTAAACTGTCACAGAATAATAAAAGGTCTTAATAATATATTGTACAAGGAGACAGGCTTTTCATCACTGAAGTATGCCTAGTCAACCAAATCCTCTGACTTCAATTTGGTTTTAACTAAGGCATCAAAAAATACTTCTTAATACACTCCTGCCTTTCATTTATCTATCCTAGGTCAGCATTCTTTATGGTGTTATGCATCCTCAAAATTAATTGCACTGCATTGTTGAAAATTTAAGATGCCTAGAGGAGTGTCATAAGATGATTGTAACCGGTGCCCTTGTAAGTACTGGATGCTAAACTGACAGGAGAGGATTAGGAGGCTAATAGCTCTGCACGTCTCTAACCTGACTGAGCTGGTACCAAGCTTTGTGGGAGACTTAACTCCAAATGCACTTTGAGAATTCTCAGAGGCAAACTGCAGTATTGTTCAGGCCCTGAACAAATTTGTGATATCCAGAGGTGTTAGCAACACCAAGATATAACTTGTTTTCTTGACACCAGGAATATAAACAAAGACAAGTATGCTGGCCTATAAAAGCCCTGGATGTAGTAAAGGAAGACTGGGGTAAATTTAAATGATGTAGATGTCCTTCATTTCTCTGCTAAAAACTTTGTCCTCTTTAGACTTAACATGAAGCTTAAGAAATAAACTTGTCCTTTAAAACTACCTCAAAGGAGGTTGTAGTGGAGTGGGGATCATTTTCTTTTCCCAAGCAACAAGCAATAGGACAAGAGGAAATGGCCTAAAATTGTGCCAGGGGATGTTTAAGTTGGTTATTGGGAAAAAAAATTCTTCAAAAAAGTGTTGTGGAGCATTGGAACAGGCTGCCCAGGGAAGTGGTTGAGTCACCATCCCTAGAGGTATTCAAAAGACGTGTAGAAGTGGTGCTTAAGGACATGCTTTAATGGTAGACTTGGCAATGCTAGGTTAACGGTTGGACTTGATGTTCTTGGAGGTCTTTTCCAACCTAAATGATTCGATGAATCTCTTTTAAATGCTTTGTTGGGGTCAATGGCCCAGATCATCCTCTTCTGCACTCTCTCCCATGAATGCAGTTAAGCTCAAGAGCACAGAAATGGAGCTGTCACATAACTGCTCTTTCAGTTACATTATGCTGTCTGACCTCTTATTGTGTTCTTATTGCAGTTTGTGCATATGAAAACATATGAAAATATATGTACAAACTCCTCTTCTGGTCTTCTATTCTGCGGACTACAGCTTCCCACTTTTGGCTTTACTGTTGCCACTACTGTTTTCCTCCTAAACACCGACATCAGATCTGTCCAAATGCAAATGTCCAAAATTGTGACAGACATTTCTGCCTGTCACAAAGTTGTTTGTATCTGTCTCCCAAGTGTTACATGGAAAGCTTTAACATTATTATTATTATTATTACTACTACTACTACTACTACTACTATTACTATTATTATTATTATTATTACTATTTTTATGTTAATCTCTATCTCAAATATTTATAAGAAATCTTATTTCTTGTCCTGTCTTTTCATTGAACAGCTGTAGGTTGTAGTGTTTCTTTCTTCTTTTTCCTCTGAATCCTGAGTCTTTTTATTTCTCCTAACACACTGTCTATCATACTCTAATGCACTGTAGCTCCTCCCAATAACTCATTCTTCCCAGGAGGCATGTGTTATTTTAAGAACTGTGCATTGTCACATTATGGATACCTCCCATGCTTATAACATTGCTTTACTGTTTTAACCTTCACTGGGAAAATGCAATCTCTGCTTGCAGAGTAGCAAGGAGTTGAAAAGAATGGGTCTGCTACTGACTCTGGATTTTCACATACTCATGGAATGGTTTGTGTTGGAAGGAACCTTAGAGATCATCTAATTACAACCCCTTTGCCATGGGCAGGGACACCTTCCACTAGATCAGGTCGCTCAAAGCCCCATCCAGCCTGGCCTTGAACACTTACAGGGATGGGGCACCCACAGCTTCTCTGGGCAATCTGTTCCAGTGCCTCACCACCCTCAGATTAAAGAATTTCTTCCAAATATCTAATCCAAATCTACCCTCTTTTAGTTTAAAGCCATTACTCCTTGTCCTATCACTACAATCTCTGATAAAGAATCCCTCTCCCGCTTTCTTGTATGCCCCCTTTAGGTACTGGAAGACCACTATAAGGTCTCCCTGGAGCTGTCTATTCTTCAGGATGAGAACCCTAACTTGCTCAGCCTGTTTTCATAGGTGAGGTGCTCCAGACCTTTGATCATCTTCATGGCTTTCCTCTGGACTTGTTCTTATAGTTCCATGTCCTTCTAGTGCTGAGGACCCCAGAACTGAACACAGTACTCCAGGTGCGGTCTCACAAGTGTGGAGTAGAGGGGGAGAATCACATCCCTCAGCCTGCTGTTCTTTAAATGCTTGAGAGCCATACTTAAGCTCAGGATTTCAATGAAGATTTTCCAGCATAGAAATATGAAACAATTCACAAAATTAACCTTTGAAATATTTTTGAAATTTAATTATTATTGGCATTCTTATTTGCTAAAACATCATTTAAAAATCTTATATGCTATTGCATAGTCATGGCAAGTTTGCTTAAAATTCTGAAGACAATTTTATGGAGAAATTTTTGGAATGAACACACCAAAAATATCTTGTAAATAACAGAAGAAGCAGGAATAGTTTGGTGGTTGCATGTGATGTTATATTCTACGTGTCATGTTGTTGAGGAGGAAGGAAGTGTAGATGTGTTACACTGAGAAATTTTCTCTGGGGTTTTACGACTACAAAAAGGCATCCAAGAAGTTTATCTGTTAAAGCAGAAAATGGAAATCCTCTGAGATTAATCACCCGATTAACTGCTTTAAAAAATGACTCTACTTTCATTTTCAGCTTTTAGGAATTAGAACGTCAAGTTCACAGTTATCCTCTAAAAAAAAAAAAACCCAAATAAATAAAAATCAGTTGTTCCAGACTTGGTATCAAATACTGAGGAATTCATCCTTGTTTTCTCCCATCAAACTGTAGCTATAAATAACACAGCATATGTTCTCCCGTAATGTGCTACATCAGAATGTATTTTGCCTCATTTTGGAATACTATGTAATATTTGTTGCTCTGTTGGGTTTACATAGCAAGGTTTTTGTAGTGGAGGGACTGCGGGGGTGGCATCTCTGAGAAGAAACTAGGAACTGCTCCCCATGTTGACCCAGTGCTGGCTGATTCCAAAAGGGACCTACTGCAGGTCACAGCTGAACCCATCAGTGATGCCTATGGTGCCTCTGTGATAACATACTTAAGAAATTAACACTGCAGAGCAGCTGTGTGAGAGAGGAGCGGTTAAAAAAAAAAAAAGTCAGTAAAACAGCCCTGCAAACACCAAGGTCAGAGAGGAAGGAGGGGAAGGAGGTACTCCAGGTGTGAGAGAAGAAGTTCCCCTGCAGAGAAGACAATGGTGAAGCAAGTTGTCCCCTTGCAGCCCATAGAGGACCATATCAGAGTAGATATTCATGCTGTAGCCTGTGTAACAGCCCATGACATAGCAGGTGGATGTGCCCTAAAGGAAACTGTAGCTTATGGACAGCCCAGGCAGCAGCAGGCTCCTGGAAGGCCTGTGGAGAGGAGCCTGTGCTGGAACAGGTTTTTCAGCAGTAATCACAGACTACAGGGGTCCTGCACTGGAGCATTCTGTTCCTGATGGACTGTACCTTGTAGATGCAAAACATGTAGTTCTTCCAGAACGTGCTTAAGCATGGGAAGGACCCATGCTGGAGCAGTTCACAAGGGACTGCATCCTGTGGGAGGGACCCTACATTGGAACAGTGGAGATGTATGAGGAGGAAGGTGTGGCAGCAAACCACTGCCATTCCCCATCCCCTTGTGCCAAACATGGGGAGGAGGTAAAAGGGTCAGGGGAGAAGTTGAACATGGGAAGAAGGGGCTGGTGAGAAAGTGTTTTTGTTTTTGGTTCTCTTTAGCCTACTCTATTTTATTTGACAATAAATTATATTAATCTTCCCCAAGTCTATTTTGGCCATGATGGAAATTAGTGAGTGATCTCCCTGTCCTTATCTCCACCCATGAGCTTTCTCATCTTATTTTCACCCCCTGTCTGCTGAGGAGGGGGAGTGAGAGAGCAGCTTGGTGAGTACCTGGAAACCAGATAAGATCAGTGTGCACCACCTCTCCTACACAGTTCATTCATTCCTTCATGACACACTCTTCTGCTACCCTCATCATCGTGGTTCTTGGAGAGAGTACTGTGTATCACAGTTACATTTTTTTTTTTTCCCTGTAAACTACCAGGGGCAAAAATATCCCTGATAAAATAAAAGAGATGGTAGAATCATGAGTAATTTTGGTTGGAAGGGAAACTTATTCAAACTATCCACTCATAACACGGCCTAAGTTTTGAGTATTTCCAAGAACGTAGTTTGCACAACCTCTCTGGGTTTCTGTTCTGCTGTTCTTTAAATCTTACCTTTTTCCTTTATCACTTACTGAATTTCCCCTTATTGCATCATATGTCCTGTGCTTCACAACCTTTTGCTGTGCACTTTCAAAGTGTCTGACTCTGTGTTCTCCACACCCTCCCATAAGATTCCCCCTTATTCTATTCAAGGCTGAGCAAACCCAGTTCTCTCACCTCTCTTCAGTCTGGATAATTCTCTACCCACCTTATTGTTTGCTTATCAACAAGTTTATTAACTAGTTTGGAAATAGGGACTCTATGGGAATCTGTACTGAAAGAGTTGCTAAATGTAAGGTAAATGACCTCTACAGTGGTCCTTTTGTCCTCATAGCCAGTTATTTCTTTCTAGAAAATGATGGTGTCATGCACAGATGGAGAATCCAAGCTGTCTGTTTTCAGACACATCCTTATCTGCATCTTTTGTTATTTGAACTCTGGCCTCATTAAACAGTGACCCCACAATCCCTTTAGTCTTAATTCTGTTGGTGCTGTAATTGTAGAAGTCCCTTGTGTTGCTGTTCACATTCCTTGCTAGTTTCAGCTCCAGCTATGACTTTCTCCACCTCAGTGAGCTAAGGAAACATCTTTATTCCTGTTAGGAATCCTATCCTCCCTTCACCCTCCTGTATACTTCTTGTTTTGCACTTGAGCTCAGTCAGGATCTCCCTTTTCAGATGATGGTCTTTGACTATTCTTCCTTGGCTTTCTACACATCATAATGGACCATCATTGTGTTCTGAGGAGGTTGTCCTTGATTATCAGTTATTCTGAGCCACCTTGCCCTTAGGAACTGCCTCCCATTGGATACTGCCAATCAGGTCCCTCAAGCTGAAATATATTGTCCTGAGGCCAAGAACTGTGATTTGAAGATAATAATCAGATCATTTTAAGAGACATTTAGTTCTCTCTTACACTGTGTTTCTAGGGTTTTATCCAGCCCCCAATCCCTTGTATTTGCCCTCAACCTAGTGGTCTGGATCATAGAATCATAGAATCATTAAGGTTGGAAAAGGCCTCCAAGATGACCTGGTCCAACCATCGCCCTCCTAACAATGTCACCCACTTAACCATGTCCCTAAGCACCACATCCAACCTTTCTTTAAGAACGCCCAGGGATGGTGACACCACCACTTTCCTTGGCAACTCATTCCAATGCCTGACTGCTCCTTCTGAGAAGAAATGTCTCCTCATTTCCAACCTGAACCTCCCCTGGCACAACTTGAGGCCATTCCCTCTAGTCCTATTGCTAGTTAGTTACCTGTGAGAAGAGGCCAACCCCCAGCTCCCCACCACTTCCTTTCACGTAGTTGTAGAGAGCAATAAGGTCTCCCCTGAGCCTCCTCTTCTCCAGACTAAACAATCCCAGTTCCCTCAGCCGCCCCTCATAGGACTTGTGTTCCAGACCCTTCACCAGCTTCGTAGCCCTTCTCTGGTCACACTCCACGGCCTCGATGTCCTCCTTGTAGTGAAGGGCCCAAAACTGAATACAGAACTCGAGGTGCAACCGCACCAGAGCAGAGTACAGGGGGATGATCACCTCCCTGGTCCTGCTGGCTACAGTACTCCTGATACAAGCCAGGATTTCTTTGGAATTCTTGGCCACCTGGGTACACTGCCAGCTCATGTTCAGGAGAGCATCAATCAGCACCCCCAGATCCTTTTTCTCTGCACAGCTTTTGAGCCACTCTTCCTTAAGCCTGTAGCGTTGCATGGGCTTGTTGTGGCCAAAGTGCAGGACCCGGCACTTAGCCATGTTGAACCTCATCCCATTGGCCTCTGCCCATTGACCCATCCTGTCCAGGTCCCTCTGCAGGGCCTTCCTACCCTCCGGCAGATTGACACTTTCCCCCATCCCATCTAACAGAAGATCTGATGGCCTTTAAACACTAAAATCCCTGGTCTTGGAGATATATTAAAGCACCTACATTGATTTAAATGAAACCTGGGATATTCCTGCACAGGTAGGTGGATATAGCCCTAAAATGCCTTGCATTTAGGCAGTGTATTATTCTAATGTATACTTTGCCCAAAGCTGAGTGTCAGCAAAACATCATGTCCGGGGAAGTGAGCCAAAATCATAGATCTGAGAGTAAACGCATACCTTTATGATTCATGAGTAGGAAGTAATAAACCAATCCAGATGCAGTCTAGAGAAATGGAGAAAGGAAATACTGGCAAAATCAGTCTCCATTTGCAGCTGGCAAATATCTACAAGATGATTGATGGAAACATCTCAAATTATGTGTCAGTTTCTTTCAGCTATCTGAATTCCTGGTAGCTATTAATGGAAAGCAAAAATATAAGTTTGGATCATTGGTATATTTGGATGACCACGCAACTTTAAAGACCTAAGTTGGAATGGGCTAACATAGATGTCATTTGTATTCACAAATTCAACTTTCCAAAGATGGAAAGAAAAACAGACTTATATATACTTTTTCTATTCTGAGTCCAAAAACACTGAGTGCTGCCAAACAAGAAGATTTAAAACCTTTATATTTTTTATTCTCCAGAAATGCAGGTGTTCACTTTACTTGTGCTGCATTAAATCTGTTTAAAAGCTGTGGATTGGTCTGCATAACTCCATAAAAGATGAAACTAGAGGGACTGCAAAGTAATACAGAGTTACTTGTCTTTCTATGCTGCTAGCTGGATGAACTCCAGCATTTCCCAGTGGAAAGCTGAGAGGGATGTGTGAAGACAATGAGAAGAGAAAAAGATCAAGTTTAGTTTAGGACTACTGTGTGAACAGTGTGAGATGTATGATATCATTAGCATTATATATATTTTAATTTCTATGGGTTTTGAGTAGAAACGATATTAGGTAAGTGAACCATCCTCAGTGAACAATCTTATCAAGTGCAGTTCTGACATGCATAAAGCTCAGCACTGACCTGTACTTCAGCTCAGATTTCCTATGCCTTTTCCTTGACCTTTTTTTTTTTTTTTTTTTTTTTTTTAACATTTCTGAATCGGAGGAGAAATATTTTCATTAGATAACCATCATTTTCATTTTTTTTTCTTGTCAGGTGCTTTGAACTATCACTAGCTAAGTATACTTTTTGTTATTTTAGTCACTCTGACTTTACAATACCCCTAGATCTTTGATCTGTGCACTTTTATATATTCTTAATTGAGTGGTGTAATATATTACTTCCTCAGAAAAAATGTATAAAGTTTAAGTGATTCAAACTTTTGCTGAGCCTCTGTTAAGAATTAGAAAACAGATTGTGTGTGATTTTTTTTTTTTGGGGGGGTCGGCTTTCAACATCTACTGAGAAGGCAGCAGAAATACCAAATCTTTTATTATTTTATTTAATCGTATAACGTTAATATACTTTTACTTCTGAAATTTTGACTTTGTATGTGGCCTTCTGATCTCTGCTGTTGACAAAGGTGCTTATAGTATGCATGGCAGCTCATTTTAAAAGTACGTCTAATACAGCTTTAGGTTAATCTTTGTCTCCAATAAAAGGGTACCTTTTATTTTCAATATTTTAATTAATTAATTCAGAAGAAGTCTGGAAGATAAGATGACAGAAGTCAACATTACATAAAGTAGTTTGAAGTATTTTTATATAAGAATCTTCCTACTTTATTAATAGTTTTACTTAAATCTGTGTGTTTGAAAAACAAGTAACTCAAAAGGGTGCTGAGAAGGCCATTATTATTATTATTATTATTATTATTATTATTATTATTACTATTATTCCAGCCAATTTTAAGATCTTCTTTGGAATTGTTCAAAATAATTTCTGTCTAGAAGATGAGAAAGATATAAATCAAGTTTGCTGGGAAATTTATCATTCTAACTCATACTAATAATCTAGTACTAGTTAATTCCCAAACCATCAAATGATAATCACAACAAGCACAACACAGCATTTAAATGAATGAGTGCTAGTGAGATGTGATAGTGAGATAGGTGTGATTCTGTGTTGATATCATTTGTTTATATATTTTGCTAATGAATTCTAATTAATTTAGTCAGATGGGTAAATATATTGATAAATTCCACAATGAATTATATAGAAAGCACAGTAATGGATAACAAATCACACCTTGTCATTATGTTGATTTTGAAGAGTGAAAATAATTACCTCCACTGATATAATGGCATGGTATGCACACAGATGTGTAGAAAATGGATTTTATAAGTGCCTGAAAGCTCAGGTCATTAGTTTATATATAGCATACCATAAAACCCCGCCTCCCAGGCAGAAATCCTACTGTGGGCTCCCAAAACTTGCATATCCAAAGAATTACGTTTACAGTTACAAAGTAGGCAAATACTTAAACAAAACATTCACCATCTATCTTGCCTCTATCACATCTGATGATTTACTGCCATGATTGATGTGCCCTGGTGCAGAACAGACAGGGCTTTGTCCTACAGGGAGCAGTGACAACCTCAGCCTTGCAGCCCACCGAGGTCACCTGGCCTCTGAGTCATGAGTCAAACATCACTGAGCAGCAAGTCTTTGCTGCTGAAACACTGCTGACGGCTGACTGAGGAAGTTTTGTGCTAGCTCAGATGTCTCCTCACTCTCACACTGCCACTTCTGTGTCTGAGGCGTGAAGGCAGTTGCTGAAGAAGAGGCACATTTTTGACAGAGAAGGGAGTGCATCTAAGCATTGCAATGTGCAGAGAAATGACTGCATTTCTCTTTCTTTCTCTCTTTTATACACTCATATTTTAAACTTGAGAAGGCACACAATTGCTTTTCCTTTTTTTTTTTTTTTTTCCCCTGTTCCTGTTCAAATTTTGTGTTCCTCTTTCAATAACAGTTCCCCAAGGTTAATTCCCTGAATACAAATGGGAATTAAAGAGACAAAATGTAAAATGAATATTTCACAGATGTTGTCTGATCTTTCTCCTTCTCTATTGAAATTCCTCACCTGGAATTCCTCACCCAGTATTCACTGTGTTTTTCTTAAAGGTGGAAATACTGTGGGCGGAAAATGTTACTCCATCTATATAATGACAAGAGGAATGACAACAGGGTATTTCTCCCACTAATCAAGACTGTTAAAAAAGGACTTCTTACAGTATTGTCCACTCAAAGGCAGAACAAATATGCCATTTTTAGTTTAGTTTGGCTTTGTTTGTGAAGGTTAGCTTCGTTTTTCCTTAGAACGGTTTTATCATAGTGATGGTTGAGGACTTCTGTCCCACAGTTAGGTCTTCAGACAAATGAGAAGCTGGGCACCATTCATTGCATGAATGCCTAAATTTAGTAGTCTGCTGACCTGTAAATGACTGGGTGAACCAGATATACATTATTCTGTTGGTCTGATTTTGGAAAGTGATTTGAATTTCTGCTTCTCTAACATAATACCATTTCTTATAAGGCTGTCACTTTCCCTAAGGCTGGTAGCTTGGCTTGCTCTCTTATCATGGAGACGTGGAGAAAAACAAACAACACACAACATAAAAATGCTTTATTTTATTGTCTTTAACATTTCCCTCTCTGGTGAGAAGATTAAACTGTAGCTGTTATGATCATCTATAGAGACCGCTGTGACGACAAAACTATTTTACAGGTCTTGAGGAAAACTTGATGAAGGAGTACCTGTGGGAGAAAAAAATGCATTACGTTTTTAAAATGCGTTTCTTCTGCAGTTCAAGCTTCATTTTACTGTCCAGTTTATATGTTCCTTTGTGTGCTTCTCATTAGTGAAAATAGCACAGAAAAAGTCTGCAGGGAAGAAAAAAAATCTGCCACATTTCAGAGGCATTTGTATGCAAGCAAAAAACAAAAAACTTATTTTCCTTCTCTGAACAGCCCTGAGATTCACTGAAGGAGGCAGAAAAGTAATGATTCTGATCAGATCTGATATCTTTCTGCTTCCTTGTGCACACTTCCTACGGCTCTGTTTTAATAATGTTCCTTGCTGAGAATTTGAGAAAGCAGACCTAGTTTCTATTGTGCATTACAGTCAAGGTTAATAAATGTGGGAAAACATTACCTAAATAACAGTTTTTTAGTTTATTGTATTTTATGCACTTCAGCTTTTTGAATTATTGATTTCCATGACTCAGTTTTTGTGTTGAGAAGTGAATTACACATCCATAATACTCACAGAGGTGATACAGAAAACGTTTCTAAGCCATATGACTCTTCCCTGAAATTATTACTCATCAGCGTGAATTAATCATTAGATATTGCAAAACAGAATGCTCTTCTACAAAGATCAGAGACAGGGTTAGGCAGGGTAAAGATAAAAAAATAAGAACACCAGGTTCAAATGAAATGCAGAAATTTATCAAATGTTTGTCATAAGTGAATAATAAGTGTGTCAGCCACTCTCCTTCCCTGACTTCTCTTCAGCCAGTTTTCCCCAGCTACCCAGGCTGCTGCTAAGTGACTGCTTTAGTGGACAAGCTCTGTGAAGCACAAAAACTATCTTTATTCTGTCTCTGGTTTTATTCGGTTTACATCGCAAGGGTTTGGTAGCAGAAGGGGGCTTCAGTAGTGACCTGTGAACAGAGCCCCACGTCAGATCAGAGCCAGCTCCAGAAGGCTCCAAAAGGGACCGACTGCTGGCCACAGCTGAGCCAGTGAGCGATACTGGTTGTGCCTCTGGGAGAGCAGATTTAAGGAAGGGGAAAAGAAACAACGGCTGTGCAACAGCAGCTGGGAGAGTGAAGAGTGAGAAGCAGCCCTGCATCTCCCAGGTCAGTGCAGGAGGGCAGGAGGAGCTCCAGGCACTGAGCAGCAGTTCCCCTGCGGCCTGTGGTGGAGAGGCCCCTGGTGGAGCAGGCTGTCCCCCTGCAGCCCATGGGTCCCACACGGAGCAGATCTCCACGCTGCAGCCCGTGGAGGAGCCCACGTGGAGCAGGTGGATGTGGCCTGGAGGAGGCTGCGGCCCATGGAGAGCCCCCGCAGGAGCAGGCCCCGGGCCGGAGCTGCAGCCCGTGGAGAGGAGCCCACGCAGGAGCAGGGGGTCTGGGGGGAGCTGCCGCCCGCCCGTGGGGGACCCGTGCTGGAGCAGTTTGCTCCTGGGGGATGGATGGACCCCGTGGTACGGAGCCGTGTGGGAGCAGTTCTTGAAGAGCTGCTGCCTGTGGGCAGCCCCCGCAGGCTCAGTTCGGGCAGGACGGCATCCCGTGGGAGGGACCCCACGTGGAGCAGGGGCAGAGAGTGACCATGAAGGAGCAGTGGAGACAAAGCATTAGGGACTGACTGCAGCTGACTGCAGCCCCCATTCCCTGTTTCCCTGCGCTGCTCTGGGGCAGGAGGTGGAAGAGGATTGATTGTACTGGGCCTGGTTGGGATGGAGTTAACTTTCCCTGCAGCAGCCCATACAGTGTTGTGCTCTGCACTTGTAGCTAGAACAGCACTGGTATCACACCAGTGTTGTGTCTGCTGCTGAGCAGTGCTGGCATTGCATCAAGACTCCCTCCAACCCCCCAAGAGCGAGCAAGCTGGGGGTGGGTAAGTGATGGGGAGGGGACATCACCAGGGCAGCTGACCTAAACCGACCGAAGAGATATTCCATGCTATATGATGTCACACTCAGGAATAAAAGGTTGGCAAGAGGAAGTGTGTGTGTGGGGATCCTCTTTGTGCAAATGCCTGTCCTCCTGGACAACTGCTACGTGTATTGAGGCCCTGCTTCAAGGTCATGGCCGAACATCACTCATTGATGAGGAGTAACTGCTTTTCTCTCTCTGTGCTTCTGCGTGGCCTTGTCTTTCTTTCTTTCTTTCTTTCTTTCTTTTCTTTTTATTTTTTTCCCCTCTTCCTTTTCCCTTTAATTAAATCATCCTTATCTCAAACCTTGAGCCCTTTGTGTCGTATTTTCTCTCCTTTGTCATATTTTCTCCTCCCTTTTAGGAGGGGGAGTGAGAGAGCAGCTGTGGTGGAATTCAGCTGCCCACCCGAGTAAAACCACCACAAGGAGGAAAGTGTTTTTAGTTTGCTTTTATTTTCTCACTGGTCTAGTCTACCAGTGATAGCCAAGAGATTATATTAATCTTCCTATGTTGAGTCTGTTTTGCCCATGATAATAATTGGCAAGTGATCTCCCTGTCCTTTTTTCAACCCTTGAGCCTTTTTCCATTGTATTTTCTCCCCCTATTCCTTGGAGTAAGGGAGTGAGAGAGTGGGCATGGTGGAGTTCAGCTGCCCGGTAGGTAAAACACCACACTGGTCCACAATGGCTCAGTGCCCCAGGCTTCAGTTCACCATGGACAACCTGCCTGCATCCCATCAGGATGCTTTGTTTTAGCTTGCTTAGCTTGAATAACTGCACTGGCCTGCATTAGTGAGGCTGAAGCAGGTGTTAGTAAGGCGATCACATTGCGCATCATATATTACTTCACTTTATTTTCTTTTGCTGATGTTTTCTTGTTCTGCTTCTTTAGATTTTCTGTTTTTCATTTTTCCTTTTTCTTCCTCTGTGGTCTCAATTCAGAACCTCCATTGCACTCTTAAATATCTTGTGGATTCTTCTCTCTCTCTCTTTTCTTGCCTTTTTTTTGTCTTTTTTTTTTTTTTTTTCTCTTAGGTCACAAAGACATAATAGGTAATGTTGTTATTGAAGCTTAAGTGCCATTACAATATAGACTTCACTGCTTTGCTCATTGGGCCTCATGTTTCCTTTCATTTTTTACAGATTCATTTACTTTGCTGGGCTTTCTTTTTTTTTTTTTTTTTTGATTACTTTTGCATTACATCTTCAACTGAAAATTTACACAATGCTATTTATTACTTGCTGGCATTTTCTGATTTCAGTGTGAGTTTTTGGAAGAATCATCTGCAAGAAATGGGAAAGGGTGTGCTTTTGGCCAATGGAGAGTAAAAACTCGAGTTCAATTCTTTCATATTGTTCTGTCTGTATGATCTTTGGCATATCTCCCTGTATACATTGCAGAAAAGAGGAAATATAGTGACAACTGCAGGAATTTGCTGTTATATTATTTATAAACCATAGAGTTGCTTAGAACAAATAACTATCTTTTGGCTTCTTTCCCTAAACTTATTTACTTCTAATTTACTGAGGAGATAGGTTTGAGGTTTCTCAAACAGAAATAAATATTATCTCTCTTTCTTTGTTACTCTAAGTGCTATTTCCTGGACTTGATTTACCAATGAACAACTCCTTCAATTAAGGAGGGGTAAGGCTATCTCCCCAACTCCCTAACTCATTTTGGAGGCTCAGTGTATACCTTTCAGCATGAAATGTCTTCACCCACTGAACTGTGCATTCTTTGTCACTTTGCAGATTGCCAAAATAGTTGTTGCAAATACTTTAAAAGGCTGAAATACTGATTGCTGCTTGATTGCTGCTTGATTGCTGTGGTGGTTTTACTCAGGTGGGCGGCCGAGCTCCACCACAACTGCTCTCTCACTCCCCCTCCTCAAAGAGGAACAGGGAGAAAATACGATGAAAAGGGCTCAAGGGTTGAGATAAGGACAGAGAGATCGCGCAGTAATTATTGACGGGCAAAACAGACTCAGCATAGGGAGATAGTAAGATTTATTGCTAATTACTAACAAGCTAGAGAAGTGAGAAAAAAAGGAAAGAAACCAAAAGCACCTTCCCCCCCCATCCACCCTCTTCCACCTCCTCCCCCCCGAGCAGCGCAGGGGAACGGGGGAATGGGGGTTATGGTCAGTCATAGCGCTTCTTCGCCGCCTGTCCTTCTCGGTCACTCTTGTCCCCTGTGCTGTGGGGTCCTTCCCACGGGATGCAGTCCTTGCCAAACTGATCCGGCATGGGCTGCCCACAGGCAGCAGCTCTTCAAGAACTGCTCCAGATGTGGGTCCGTACCACGGGGTCGATCCCTCAGGAGCAAACTGCTGCAACCTGGATCACCCACGGGCAGCAGCTCCTGCCAGGTCACCTGCTCCTGCGTGGTCTCCTCTCCACGGGCTACAGGTCTGGCCCAGAATCTGCTCCAGCAGGGGTCTTCCACAGGCTGCAGCCTCTGTCGGTGCAGGTCTACCTGCTCCACTGTGGTCTCCTCCACGGGCTGCAGCGTGGAACCCTGCTCCACCATGGTACTCCATGGGCTGCAGGCGGACAGCCTCCTTCACCATGGTCCTCACCACAGGCTGCAGGGGACTTCTGCTCTGGCACCTGGAGCACCTCTCCCCCTCCTTCTTCACTGACCTTGGCGCCTGCAAGGCTGTTCCTCACTCCTCTCACCCTCCCAGCTGCTGGTTGGCTGCGTTTTTTTTTTTTTTCCCTGTCTTAAATACGCTCTCACAGAGGCGCAAAACAACATCGCTTATTGGCTCGGCTCTGGACAGCAGTGGGGCCCTTACCTAACATGGGGCATCTTCTAGATTCTTCTCACAGAAGCCACCCCTATGGCCCCCTGCTACCAAAGCCTTGCCACGTAAACCCACTACAATACTGAACATGAAGTTATCAAACATTTTCAGGCAAATACAAGATGGGAATGATTGTCAGGTATTACATTTTCTTCCAGGTATACCACAAAATAAATCACTGAGAGAATTCTGTATAATGCCATGAACAACCCCCAACCCTTTGAAAGTCAGTTCTTAGACTTTATTTGTAGTTTAACTGGATTTGCTGAAGTTTCATCATCTTATGCTCACTCTAATAGGATGCATAATCAGGCCCAACAATTCTACTTCTTATATAATTTGTATATAATATAAATATAATTTGTAGACAGTCACTTAGCTAAATTTTACTAAATGTTCCTAAATGAGCTAGTGTTTAGACTGCAGTACACTAAATAAATAAATAAATAAATAAATATTTGTAAATACGTATATAATTTGGAAATCTGTTATATCTTAAAACTACCTAGAGAATGAAGTAGACATTTCCACTCCTTCACTCCTTTAGAGCTAAAGTAGTTGAAAAATGTCTAAATAACTGTGGATAGAGTCTCTAAAACCAGCATTAAATCTGTGTTCTGTCTCCTGTAAGAGAGGAGATGATGTGATTCCAGATGATGGAATGGAGAAATCAGTGCATGTGGGTTTTCCAGGAGGTGTTTGTAAACACATGATTAAGAAGTAGTTTTAAGATAGGGAAAAAGGTGAAGAGATGTTTAGAGGAAATCTTAAATAAAAAGCAATTCCTCTAATTTGATTTGTATGTGAAAGATATCTTTTTAGAAACTAATCTTTTAAATACAAGTTAACATTCTAGGCATCAAGATAAATCCACAATGGAAAAAAAAAAAGGTAAACACAAAAACACAAAAGCTATCAAACCAGTATCTATCATGGACTCAGTAATTCTACCTATAGAGTTTTTGAGAAAATCAGCTCAACTAACTGTAAACCAGGTGTTATGTGAGAATGTATTTAATCATCTAGACAATTTAAAATGCAGTTTCTTTGGGATGCGCCTATGAAGAAAGCAATACAGGTATAAATACATTTACTTTATTTGCTGATGAAAGAGTTTTGAAAAAAGAAAGGTCTTATGAATGTATAGCTATTAAGGACGTATATTGTATGGAAAACATTCAGTTTTGAGATACAGTAATGCTACGGTGAAAAAAGACATGCTTACATCAACATACATACAATCCTAAAAAGGGTTGATAGTAATAAGATGCACAGTTTCACTCAGTTGTCAGGCATGTGACTGCAGAATTTTTGCACCACAAATTATTCTATTTTTCACACTGTGTTGAAAGATGAACAACACTGCTTTGTACTTGTGATGAAAAATTGACCTACTTTTAAAGCCTACTTTGTGTTATAGTCACGTATATTGAAAAAATCAACTGTAACCTTTTGTAATTAAGAATAATGCCTATGCATAAGATTTGGTCCGCTTACAGAACTTAAAAATCAATTAATTTCTTATTGGATATAATATAATGATTAAACATTTTCAACAGAAAACAAAACAAACTGCTGAACTGAGCTTTATAAAATAAACCGAACCTGAGCTATTAATTTTACACCTTTCTGCCTCTGATTTAATTATATTTGATTCTATAATCCATTCACCAAGCTGGAAATAGAGAAGTTTTATTTATTTATTTATTTATTTAATCTTACCTGATGGTTAATCAGTGTAATATAGTACCTGCAGTAGTGTAAAGCTGGTTAACAACATAAACTACATGTAAGTACGTTACATACTTTTGTTTTTTTGTATATCTATAAAATACATCACAATAATGCTAATTTTGTGATCTGAAAAGGTATTAGACTTGTATGCAAGTATAACTAAAAAATACAATGCTGGGTGTGATTTTCTAAGTAACAAAGCCCAGTCAAATGTGTCTTAGATACCTTGCCACATAGTCACTTCCAGAAAGTTAAAAACCTCAGATGTAAAATTGTTTAGATTTGCTACGTTGTCAGGTTTTGCTCATATGAAGTCATCACACATGGCTGGGAAAAAAAAATAAAGAAAAAAAAGAGATGCTCAAGTGATCATGCGTGGGACATGAAGAAAATTGGATACAAGGGTGCATAATTTCATTACAGTCAGCGCTTCTGTGCTTCAGAATCTCACTTCTCCAGTGGTAAAAAAAATTGTAATTTCCAGTCTAAGTGTATTGCCTGTCTATTCATATTTCTTCATATGCCAAAATAAACTTTTTGTTTAAATATATTTTCCTGGCCTGATGTTTCCTTTTCCTGATATATTTATGAAACAGTCATATCCCCTTGAAACAGCTAACCTGGACTGAACAAGCTGAGCTTTCCTACTCTGGAAATGCAAAGCACTTGACTGTCCTGACAACTCTTTTATCTTCCTCTGTTAGTTTCAGTTCATTTCTTTTCTGAATGTCAGTGGTCAGAGTTGTACACTCAATTTTACCTATGGACTCATAGTTATCTTGTGAAATAACTTCATCAGTTACCTATTTTCAGTATTTCTTCCCTCCTTTTTATTTTTCCTAATGGAAAAGCCTTTCTGCCCATGACCTAGGAAGACAATCACCATTTACTAAATTGCTTTGCTGTGGAAACAATTCATCTGTTACGATTTAATGTACATTTAAAAACCTTATATGTCTACATTAATTTAGAAGACTGCATAATGGTAAAATTCCATTCAGTGTATACTTCCAAGTATGGACTGCAAACTGCTTCTGCATTAGCCCTGGTAGTTCATATGAGTTGATCAAGGGTGAATCAGAGATTTGAGGTCTACTGTCTTATTTTCACTACATGTTGTTTGGACAACATAGTGAGGGAATGGATTCATAACAGCATGAAAATACATTTAATTTTAGCTAAAAGAGCCATTCAATTCAAATCGTTGGCTCTGTGGTAGTACTGCTGTGGTTGCCATTTGCCATTTCATTTTACATCTTTTTACATTTATGTGCTGAAATGATCCAGTTCATTATTATATAGACAGCACTGAACTAAACATTTGCAAAATTTGCACTGAGACTATTTTCTTAATTTAAACATTTGTAGACAGGTAGATATATAGTTCAGTGGTCTACTTTTGGGCTTAGAGAAAAAAATATACCTAAGTGCTTTGCTGGCAAAGGATCTTAGTATTTCATAGCTCCAGAAGGATTAACAGCACTTGCTCAGATAATTAAAACCTATCCTCTTTTTCCCCAAAGTTGGAAAAGTTAATATCTGATGTGCAGTTTCAACACTGGGATTTCATATGTACTGTGTGTTTTGTTTTATATTAAAGCTTGTTCTGGTTGGTGTCTGAATTTGGAATTTCCTGTTTATTTTCAAAAGATCAACAAAATGTATCTAAGGAAGGTATCTAAGAGTTATTTTATAGACTTAGGATTTTCACCCTTATGGTTTGGTATTCAGAATGGTGGAACACAGTGCAATAAAATGGAAGGTGAAGATGTTATTTCATAATGGTAGCTGCAACAAAACTCTTGATGCCCCCATTTTGCTCTGGTCATATATTTAAATATGAAATGTAAGTGGCAAAAATTATCACTTTTCCTCCCTCAATGGTCAACTATCCAGTTACAGGCAGAGAGTTTTGTATGTCCAGAAATCTTTCATACAGTATGACATGAACATGTTCTGTGTATGTTCATCCTTCCTTTTTTTACAACTGTAGGGTGGATCTTATTTATTAATGCACCTAAGTGTGTATTCATTAAAGCCTGTGTGCATAAAGACAAATATTCATATACAGGAGATGATATTTTTACCTCTTTGAAATCTTACCAATATACTTTAACATAAATGTGTCCATAGTATCATCTTTAGCTTATATTTCAGTTACATTGTGAAAGTAGTTGCTGCACTAAATTTTCTGTCACTGCAAAATGACTATTTTAGACAGTGACTTTGTAGGATGACTCAAATTTGTAGCCATTTTGTGAAATGACAGAAGTAACAAGCACTTTGTTACATGATTGAACTACTCCACTCCGTCGTTGCATGAAATGCTGAAATGTTTTGAATATTTCATGAAATCATTTACATTAGTGAAATCTAGCATATTGTGAAACCTAGCATGTAGGATGCTTTGTTGCAATACTTACAGAGAAAGTAAAATCTTCCACCAAAAAGAAGATTGGTGTCACTGGTGTCACTCCAGATCTTGCAATTCCCCCTAGGGTTCCACAGAGAGCTCCTCTTCAGTCCTGTGTGATAGGTAAAAAGCTGAATAGTTGCAGAGAGGCAATATTCCTGTCCTATTTGCAAAGGACCTTGAATTCTTCCTGGTTTACAGAAAATCAACCACTACATCATCACAGATTTGACATTACACCTGTTTGAATAGTGCTACAGGTCCTGTTTACCTCAAAAATCGAAAGCCCTCCTAATGAACCCTAAAAAATGTACAGTATCAGTTTACATCAGTACACATGTTCTAGGTAAAAATGTTACTTTTCAACATCTTGGATTCTCTGTGATTTAGGATGCTTTCATAACTCATTCACATTTTTTTGTTCTTTAATATATCTCATAGTTTGGAACAGAATAAACAAAGTAATAGAGAATCAAGTGTTTCACCTAAAGCTTATACATTGTTTTTCAGTTATTCAATGAAACGTTTGGTTTCTCAGCATGTCTATAGTGTACTTTAACACATAAATATTTATGAGTGTGCAAGAACCACATATAATTAACATTCGATAGAGCAGACTTATCTTAACTTTAATACCCTAATACAATCCAAAATGTTGGAAGGCTGTACCAAGTCTGTGTAGGATCATGCTCATGAATAAACATTATGGTTTAAAATAGAGTTCAGTCACTGATGACATTCTGAAAATGCCACAGTCTGAGAATGGCTTGGTAATAGCTGATTTTGCTATACCACATACATTTGTTTGATTTCTAGTTTTTGACAAGTGAGGTTTTACATGTGTATATTGTTCTAGATACCTATACCAATATTTTATCTTTAGGAACAAAGTAATATGAAAGTATATGCATGCATGCCCACAGCAGGAACATGTGCTATGAGCTCCAGCCAGGTTTTGTAAGGCTTTAGGTGGTAAAATAGCTCCTTTATGTGCAGTGTTTTAAAATTCAGATTTGTAGTAAACTGAAAGGACCAAGAATGCTAGACAAGAGTTTCAGTTGTGGTTGGTCACAAAATTCTTGTCATAACTCTTTGTCATCAGTAATTTGGGAGTATTTGACTTTTGTGAACTACCAATTGCATTTGAATTTAAAATGGAAAATGAAATATATCAGCAATTAGACTTTACATTCTGAAATTACAGCAAGTGATGGTTTACTGGACTAGTACAGATTCAGGATCAGTGAGATTTCTGAACCAGTTATGGGAAACTGGAGGAAGGAGTATTTCCTGTTATATTTGTGACCATTATAGAATAATTTACAAAAAAAGACCCATCCAGATATTTTTAAACATTTTTTTACTAATGCAGCAAAAAGTTTTCTGTTTATTCATTATTCAAAGAATGATATGAATATGCAGATCCAGATATAAAATACAGCGATATCCAGACAGAGAATGATGTACGTGCACCACTACTGGATTTTTGAAACTCTCCTCAGTAATAAAGCAATTGCTATTACCCCAGGTGAATAAAAATATATCATATTACAGCACTGAAAGAATTTTCATGTGCTACATAGTATACAAGAAAACATTAAACTATTTCAAATTTTTCTGAACAATGAAAAACTTTCAACCTAGAAAATAAATATTTTATAGGCATTTCCTTACTTTATCTGTCTTAGGATAGAAGTTAAGTGATATGCAGTGTCTTTACAGTAACCTCCTTTGAAAAAGGCTCTCTAAAGGTCATTGTACTTTTTGCTTGGCACTTGAAGGCATCTGGAAAATTATTCCACAGACCTTTACCTTGAATATTGTAAGACTGCTTCGTAGTAAAATTGGTTCTTACTAGCAAAGTAAATTAATACAAGTGGCCTTTCAAGGTCTTGCTAAGATCCTTTTAGAATAGTATCAGAATTGTATGACAGCTGATTTTAGGTAACTTTGCAAGTACCTGGATTTCGCTGTTTCCTTTCATGATTCATCTCATAGTGAAAACCAGAATGATTCCAACTAATTAGCAGTTCTCATATCAAGATAATTTAAAGAATTGCTTCTTAGGCTAGTTTTAACTTGATACTAACTTTCTCCTTCAGTTCATTTGCTACTCATATCAAAATTAGATTTGAGACTGTCTCCATCTCCATGCACTGTGAGGGAGGTCACTGCCACTAGAGGGTGGAAGCTGGGCTTTTGATTTTCTAGGTGTGAGGCTCATGACATCCACTTACTTTTTAAAAAGCAAGTATAAGTCCACTAAGTCATTGATATGCTTACAGCACATTTTTCTCTAAAATTAAAGTTTATTCATTTAACAGGGTTTGTTCTCATGGGAAAATTAAGGAAATGTCTGTTTACTAAGACACACTATGCTGGATTTTGATATGGTTTCCCATATCTATTAGGGAAGGAATCACTTAAGATCTTCCAATTTTAAAGAACCATGGTAGCTTTTCATGGTTTAATTGAAAAACCTTGAAGTTTGATGCTAGTCCTCAAATGAATCCCAGTATCAGTCACTGCTTTTTGAAGGGCAGATATATCTTGCAGGTGTTATTTGATTTAATTAGTTAAGCAAAGAAAAGGTTGACTCTCATTTAATGCGATTGGGTGAGTTGGTCTCTGGCATCCATCCCTGAATATTTTAGTGAGACAATTTACTTAAATGGGCCAATGTTCATAATAAAACAAATCACAACAGAAATGAAATAAATAATCAAAACTTCCTACTTTCTACGGAAAAATACTATACAGAGCAAGGGATTAATAAGGATTTGGTTTGATTCCAATTAATGTTACAAAGCCTGAAAACAGGTCAGAAAAAATACTCTGTCTGTTCTGGTGAGATTTATGTGAGCAAAGATCCCACAAACTGATCTCTGAAAACACATTTACTGCTCTCTACTGACTAAATAAAAAGCCAAAGATGACTATTGCTGGTGTGAACCAGACCTTATGATTTAATTTAAGCTTTGGGGAATAGACAAAAAAGATATTCTTATTAACCAAACTTCATAGCTCACTATACATCATAAAGTGACTTAATTACTCTATGTTAATTACCCTAATTATCCCATGACCCCACCTTGTGTGTTTCAAACAAGGAGAAATAAATTCCACATTTAATATCTGTAGTGTAAATGCACAACACTAAATTGAACATGTGCATGAGGTCTTAAAAAACATAGGTGTTTTAAATATATCCATGGTATCCTACATTTCATAAATGAAAACATGTTTCACTGAACCAGACTCAGTCTGTTTACTGTTCATAAATTCACCAGGAAATAGATAATTAAGCTTAGGAAGGTCTTAAGGATTCAGATGATTTATTGAGGTCTGTTTTGATGACAGTATTCCTTGATAGACTCTTGGTCTTCTTGCTGGTGCATCACTTAAAAGTGAGGTTCATTTCATCTGTTCATTTTCTAGAATAGAAAAATCAGCCATGTGATGTGGAAGTACTTTCTCTATGGCCTAATAAAAGCATAATTTTTGTCTCTATTAGAAAGTTACTAATCAAAATATGTGTGGCGTTTCTGTTATTACCTGAAACAGCTTTGCTCTTGGACTACATCACCATATACCTATAGCAGGCATTTTAATCCAGTGCTGTTATGCAGAAACACTTTTAACAAGAAGGGCATTAGCAATACTCAAATTATTTCAATTATTTCAGGTCAGCATACCTGCCTTCTGTCTCAGCCCTTCCCAAATACAATGATGCAGAAAAGGTAGGACTGAATAAAATGCCAGTGGGAAAAAGTAAATTTAATTAACTGTCTCTTAGATTATGAGATGAGGTAAGTTACAACTCAAATTTCAGATCATGATTCTGACCTAAATCCTTTTGCAACAGTGACTATTAAATAATTAGGAGTGTGAAACTAAAATACTTTCTTTGTGCTTTAGCTTTTAGCTCATAGTATATGCTTTATTTAATTTTTACCTCAGATTTAGAGCCACAGTAAAGATTCTGAAAGATTTCTTCATCCTTGTCACTACTATAAGGCAATTTCATACTTTTCTGACTCTCTAAGAGATGTAATACTTGGAAGTCTTAATTGACCAAATCATCAGTAGGAGAGAATAAAAAAAAAAAAAAAAAGGAACATGAAATATAATTCTGTTCATGAGTTTGACTTGGAAATGTGGGAATGGTCATTACACAACATATATTCAGAGGGAACAAAACTTAAGCTCCTTTACATTTCAATAAACTGCCTGAAACTCTCAAATGGACTGCTTAATTTGAGCAATAAATATACTAGAGTTCTACTGAAGATAACACTTGCATCAGGGAAGATGGTTGGTGCAGGCACCGACCTTAATTTGAAGATAAGGTAAGACTTTCTTCTCTCATCCAAGTGCTTGGTTAAGGAAAGCAAGGCATGGTTGAGAATACTGACTGGAAGTGTTTTGTTTGGGTGTCAGGAAACTTCTACAGTTACTTGGCATGAAAAAATCCCTGACCTCTTGATGGATTTGCCAAGAATTGGTGACTTCTGTCTTTGTTTCTGATGCTAGGGAAAGCTGAAGGTGCTCAGAATTAGGCGTGTATATATAGGATATATGATAGTTCACAGAAGCAAGATCTTAGTGATGCATATATATAAGCAGGAAAGTCTGCCTGATAGTACAGATTGCCCAAAGTATTGGCAGTTTTACTCCACATAATAATACTCAATGTGGTTTTCATCATTTAAGGGAGTGGAGAGAACTCACTCCCTTCCCAGAATGACAAAATATCCCCTTCCCCTCCACAGATGAAGTGAATCCTTTCCCGTGAAGTCTGCATGGATCCCAGAGAACAAGGGAATAGGCCTGCAAAAGGGACATTTTATTTAAATAGACAGCTTGGGGCTATTTCTGTTGAATCTAGCAAGCCTCATTCTAATCATTACTATAAAAAAGAGAAATAGTTATTTTCACCTTGTTTAAAACCAAAAGTAAGTACATTTTTTATATAAGTAAAAAATGTAAATGTTCTTGTCCTTTTTACAATAATCTTCCCCTTCTTCACTCAGTGAAGAAAATAAAATTAAGGAGACCAGGAAGGATGTTAACTTCTTCCAAGTAGCAAGGACAGAAGTGAGAGTTATTCTTCAATTTATGTGGTATCAGACTTTTAGGCTTATGAAGTTAGGGAAAAAGAAAACAATTACTGGCCAGAATCAACCCCCAGTTTTTCTCTTAAAACATGGATTAGGACATTTTTTTTCTTCTGATTCTTGCTGAACCGCTAAGAACAGGGCAGCAGATAGCTGGGCATGAGTGGTCTTACTAGCAACAGTTAGAGAAATCAAGTTTCTTAGAGAAATCAAGCTTCTTTTCCATTGTGTTATGGATGGTCCACAGTATGTTTCTTTTTAATAGTGTTTAAAACTATCTAGGCTTTGGAGAAAAAAAAGGGAAAGTGGAACAATTAATATCATAGAAATAAGTCTGAAATTCATTTGCATTTTACCTTTGGCTTCTCTGAATTGCAGTGATTTGCATTTTTTTTCTTCAGAAAGTGTAAAATAATACTTAAAATCTTAAAATGTATCTCTCATAACTTTAAATGACACTTAATACTACCTTCTCTTGTCATAACAAACCAGGCTCATACTCCAGTGGGGGCTACATGGCAATTTTGACTAGAACAGTGGAATTATGATGGATTATTTTTAGCTTTGGCTGCAGCTCCTTGATTTTCATTCTGATTTGTTTGATTGAATTGATGGGAAAATTAAAAGCAAAACTTGGCTTAAGCAACTGTTTTTAAGAGAAAACTAGCCAGGGAAGATTATAAAACTTTATTCCATCCTCTGTTCAAAGAATAAAGGACTCATTACAGACAGGTTTTGAGCCAGCTCAGGTTCAGTGTAAACAAAAATGTGGGAGTCCAAGTCCAAGTTAGGTATCAAATATTAAATATCAAATATTAAGTCAATCTTGGGAAATTATTAAGTTTTGAGATTTAACTGGAATTAGGGGAGAAGAGCTGATCCTAAAATCAGTTATATACCTCATCCTTTTCTTGTTGTTAAATTGAACCTCTTACCTCCCCCTTCACTCCCCCCCAGGTACATGTAAAACTGCCAATCTAATAAAATCTTTGGCTCATTTCTGTGTCTAGTGGTAGTGCAGAAGATGCACAAGGTGAAAGAGTGTAAGAAAAACAAAGAAAAAGATAAACGAATATACACAGAAGACAGAAACAGAGTCAGACTAAGCTGGAGAATGGAGGAAAGATAACACTGAGATGGGAATACATGCTTATGCAGTACAAAATCTTTTATTTCTACCTCTTAAACCGTGTGGAACTCATTTCATACCTAGACATACTTAGTTGATGGCAGAAAAAAAATAAATTAATTCTAATTCAAAGTTTATAATAAAACATTTAAAGTGATAAAGTATTCATTCATTCAATCTCATTTACAAAGACAGTTTTAAAATGTAGTGAGGACTTGTAACTGTACATATAGAATCATAGAATCATAGAATGGCCTGGGTTGGAAGGGACCAGAATAGATCATTTATTTAAAACCCCCCTGCCATGGGCAGGGATGTCACCCAATAGATCAGGTTGCCCAGATCCTCATCTAACGTGGTCTCGAACATCTCCAGGGATGGGGCATCCACTACATCTGTATAAAAAGTGTACCTGATCTGTTTTTCTATACTGTCTATTTTGTCAGCCTAGTGTGCCTCCCACTGCAATATACACCTTCTTTTAAAAATCTCTTTAGAAATTCTAAACCCTTTCAGAAGGGAACAGTCCCATGGTTCCTATCCGCTGAATCCTGGAATACTCTGCTGTTAGTACTGATTGCATCTGTTTACTCTTACTGTGGTCAAAACATTTTTTATACATGCAGTGGATGAGAAAAAAATATTAAAAAAAGACGCAAGAGAAGAAAGGAGGAAAAGTAATTTATTTATTTATTTATTCTTTAATTAAAGAATTGATTGAGCAGAGTATTTGAACCTGTTATTGACCATTTTTTTTTCCTTCTGCTTCTAGATTTTCTGCCTTTCTTTTGTTAGTTGCCTTTTTGGCAGTTGTATCTTCAGCTGCTCCTATCATCAGCTATAATAAGGTCAAAACACTTAGCTAGTTCTGCCCTTCAGGGTTGGGTTAAGAAGTAAAATGCATCCATCTGTTGCTAGCTGTTTAAAACAGTCCAACTGAAGCTTAAATATAATCAGGCAAATAAAATTGTTTATGGTCAATTATTCTGCTTTTATTGGCTTCTCTGGCTGGAGATTAGCAAGAGAAAAATGTTTCTGAGTTGGTTTAATATAATTAGTTGATGATACAGGGTTTGAGGGTCTAAAGATTGGAAGATTAACACAAGTAATTTTACTCCCATAATTAGTTTTGTGTTACAGTCTGTCTCTAATGCAAAGAAGATTCAGGGAGTTTTGCTTCATATCCTAGATCACTTTATGTGAATTTGAAAAGCTTTTTTGAAAAGTATAGCTATCAGATTCAAATATACCTATGATCTTGCATAGCTATCAAAAATTTTAGCATCTCTTAAATTTGTAGCCTACATCTTCTGTTATGTCAACATGTCAACTCTCCCTTTTATATAAGAGAAACATGGCGTTAGATGACAATATGCAAAAGGATTTTTTGAAATATAAATTCAGTGTATGAAAATTCAATTCTGCATATGTAGAATATATATTAACAGTGCACCAATGCATAATTCATAATTGTCTTTGACAACCCAATGAAGTGTTTAAATTAGCAGCCAGGAATATGTTTGTCTTTCTGGATAAAATAAAAGAAGAATCAAAATCAACATACAACTTAATGTTAGCATCTACCAAAATGGGTAAAATACTTTTATATGGAATATTTAAATCTTGAATTACTACATACAGCTACTCAGTTTCTGAACAGTTTTGAATGGTTGTATAACCACCACCAGCTCTATGATATCTTCTAAGAACTGTGTATATTAATGAGACAAATAAGGCTATCAGCTCATTGCATTTTAAGTTTTGTAAAAGGGCGCAGAGCCTCACATAGCTCACATAGCAGATTCAGTACTTCTATTTGCTCTTTGGCAACTGCTTCCTGTTTCTATGCCCCAAAACTTGCTAGAATAATGACAACAAATAGAAGAAATAAAATAAAGCTCTACAGTCAAGCAGGGGATTGTGGATGAGTGACAGTGAGGAAGAGAAGAATAATAGGTAACATTTTCTAAAGGACTGTGACAGGCCTGCAAGGAAATAATTGATCTTAGGAGTTCTTTTAGGACTGGAGGTAGAGGAATTTTCATATTTGAATGATAAATCCAAAACTGTTAACATTGGAAACAATGTAAACATATCATTATGAAAACTATCTTCCACTTATTCTGATAAAACACAAAACCAAATTGTGCTGTATAACCAATATGAGAGTATTAGGGATTCTAGGATATGTTTCATATTGAGTTGATGTAGACAACAAAAAAGGTCAGATGAACCCCAACCAATAAACATGTATTTCTCAACTCATTAAAGGACATTTTCTGCTAGAGTCTCAAAACTTTTCCCTTACTTTGCCCACTGCTATATTCTTTATCCATTATTGCAATTTATTAGCTAGAACCTTATCTGAGATCTTAGAGTGAAATGAAAAAGATGAGAAGTTTTGCAAGATAGGACTCAAAAAATCATTAATTTACAGAATCACAGACTTACAGAATAGTTGAGTCAGGAATTCACTCTTGGAGATCATCTAGTACAACAGAGTCAGTGAAATCAGGTTTCTCAGGGCTGTGTCTAGTTGGGTTTTGAGTATTTCCAAGGATGGAGACTCCACAGCCTCCCTAGGCAACCTACTGTGGTGTTTGATCATCCTTACCCTTTCTTACCTTTACAAGGGATTTCTTATATTTCAGTTTGTGTCCATTGCCTGTTGTTCTGTTACTGGGCACCAAAGGGAAAACCCTGGGTCTGTATTTATTCCTATGTGTCAGGGATTTATACACATGGATAAGATCCTCCTGGTCCTTTTCTTCCCCAGGCTGAGCATTCACAATTCTTTCAGCCTCTTCTCATATGGCAAATCTAGTTCTTTAATCATCTTTTCGTCATGCACTGCACTAGCTCCATTATATCAATGTCTCTCTTATACTCAGGAATTCAGAGCTGGACCCAGCATTCCAGATGTATCTCACCACTGCTGAGTAGAGAAGGATCATCTCCATTGACCTGCTGGCAACACTTTGCCAAATGTGGCCCAGTGTGCCATTGTCCTTCTTTGCCACAAGGGCACATTGCTAGGTCATGCCAAACTTGGCGTCCACTAGGGATCTCCAATTCCTTTTCTGTCAGACTTCTTGTTCTTAGTGATATGGTTTAGTGGAGGACTTGGTAGTGTTAGGTCAGAGATTGGACTAGGTGATTGGAGGTCTCTTCCAACCTAGATGATTCTGTGATTCTGTGAGAATTTCCTTTTCATCTCAGTGGCCTGGGACTGCTGAAGACCAAAGGCAAAGAAGGCCTTCAGTAACTTCTACTTTTCTGTGTCTTTGGTCACCAGGTTCCCTGACGTGTTCAGCAGCAGCCCCATATTTTCCCTAGTATACCTTTTGCTGCTTATGTGTCTGCAGAAGTCCTTTATACTGCTCTTCATGTCACTCACCAGATTCAACTCCACGTAGGCTCTGTCTTTATTAACTGTTATCCTGAACCCTTGGACTGTGCCTGTGTGGAACAGGAGCACATGCTTCAGCTTTTGTGTCTCTAGTACTTCCCCTTTATGCTTTAGCTTTTTCAGGAGTTGCTTGTTCATCCATGCTTAGCTCTTGCCACTCTTGCTTGACTTCCTGTTCACCAAGATGGTCTCTTCTTGAAAAGCGATGCATTTCAGTGTCAATTTCACAATTCAGCATACCTACTTTTTGTTTTACTTTGGTGGCTCAAGCTTTAGACTGATTGAGTCTACTTTAATTCTGACCTTAATTTTACCACTGCATTGTTCCATCCCTAATTAGCTAAATAAAATTGCAATGCTTTAGCTTAGTAATTAGCCTTCTTAACTGTATATTTACTTGGTTATCTATTTTAATAAAATCAGTGAAGGGTATGCAGATTTGAGTTGCGCTAGCAAATTATAATATAGTTTGAGAACTCTGAGGGTTTGTACAGCTTCAGAGTAATTACTAAACCACTCAGATCACAGAATCACAGAATCACAGAATCGTCTAGGTTGGAAGAGACCTCCAAGATCACCCAGTCCAACCTCTTACCTAATACTAACAAGTCCTCCACTAAACCATATCACTAAGCTCAACATCTAATCGTCTCTTAAAGACCTCCAGGGATGGTGACTCTACCACTTCCCTGGGCAGCCTATTCCAATGCCTAACAACCCTTTCAGTAAAGAAGTTCTTCCTAATATCCAACCTAAACCTCCCCTGGTGTAACTTTAGCCCATTCCCCCTTGTCCTGTTACCAGGCATGTGGGAGAATAGACACAACCCCCACCTCGCTACAGCCTCCTTTAAGGTATCTACAGAGTGCAATAAGGTTGCCCCTGAGCCTCCTCTTCTCCAGGCTGAACAAGCCCAGCTCCCTCAGCCACTCCTCGTAAGACTTGTTTTCCAGACCCCTCACCAGCCTCGTTGCCCTTCTCTGGACTCTCTCGAGCACCTCGAAGTCCTTCTTGTAGTGAGGGGCCCAAAACTGAACACAGTACTCAAGGTGCGGCCTCACCAGAGCCGAGAACGGGGGGACAATCACTTCCCTAGACCTGCTGGCCACACTGCTTCTTATACAAGCCAGGATGCTGTTGGCCTTCTTGGCCACCTGAGCACACTGCTGGCTCATATTCAGCGGACTATCAACCAGTATTCCCAGGTCCTTCTCCGCCAGGCGGCTTTCCAACCACTCATCTCCCAGCCTGTAGCGCTGCTTGGGGTTGTTGCGCCCCAGATGCAGGACCCGGCACTTGGCCTTTTTGAACTTCATACAGTTGGCCTCAGCCCATCGCTCCAGCCTATCCAGATCCTCCTGCAGAGCCTTCCTACCCTCGAGCAGATCAACACACGCACCTAACTTGGTGTCGTCTGCAAACTTACTGAGGGTGCACTCAATCCCCTCATCCAGATCATCGATAAAGGTATTGAAGAGGACTGGCCCCCGTACTGAGCCCTGGGGGACTCCACTAGTGACCGGCCTCCAACCAGATTTGACTCCATTCACCACAACTCTTTGGGCCCGGCTATTAAGCCAGTTTTTAACCCAATGAAGCGTACGCCAGTCCAAGCCACGAGCAGCCAGTTTCTCAAGGAGAATGTTGTGGGAAACGGTGTCAAAAGCCTTACTGAAGTCAAGGTAGATCACATCCACAGCCTTTTCCTCATCTACCAAGCACGTCACTTTGTCATAGAAGGAGATCAGGTTCGTCAAGCAGGACCTGCCCTTCATAAACCCATGCTGACTGGGCCTGATCACCTGGTTGCCCTGTAAAATCGCCTAGTTGCCCTGTAACCAGGGCATCACCCTGCCCATCACCTTCCAAATGAATATTTAAATCTTTTTTGACTACTATGATTAGACCAGGCTATGTGAGTCAAGATCTCCCTTCATGTCACTGAGATAAAGTAAATAATGGCATAGGCCAGAAAACGCCACAGAATTGTAGTGAAGGTGATCTATGAGAAGACATATCACCTTATTATCTGTTCTTTATACATAGTAGGCAGATTCACCTCTACTTCTGTATGATAACAGTAACAGCACTTGCCACTGGGATTCACCAGAATGTCACTGTGATTGTAAAACTTTCCTCTTCACTATACCAATGAGACTTTGTGAAAATGAAGAATGAAGAAACTGTGGAATATATACATTTATGTTGGTCAGACTAATTTTGTCAGGCACTCTTCTTTTGGACTACTCTTATCTTTATCTTCTAGTGTATTATACAGCAATGAACTATTTCTTTGGAAAGTGAGATTAGGAAGTGCAGTAAAAACTTGTAGCTATCATGTAGTCCACTGAACACTTAACATCTATACACCTATACACATATATAACCAACTGAAAAGTTTGTTACAGCATCTGCTGGTCATAAAATATTACCAGTGGGATTTTCAAAAGGAGTTATGATTCCCAGAACTCATATATGATCAAAATCAATGGACAAACTTGAAATTAGACTGCAACACAATACTTGTGGAAATCGTTTCTTGCGTGCCATGTTATACCTGATCAGGATGTGATATCTACAATTTTGCCAAGATGTCAGAAAATAAATAAATACCTCTGTCTGGGCTTAATCAAATAATAAGTGCTTAGAATATTATCTGGGAGCAGATAAATGGAGAAAAATTCTAGGTAACAAGTGACCTTCATTCACAACCATTTCACTATTCTTTTCATGACGTAGTAAAATACCTAGACTGCCTCAATTCAGGGTAGGACATTAATCTGGCATAAAGCTCAGGTTCTGGACCCTGACAATTCTCTGCATAGCTTACTGCAGATCTAGTCATGCGCAGTTTTAGTGAATACAGCTTTGGTTGTTGAATATAGAAACATGGTTTCAGTAAAAAAAAACAATGAACATTTTAATCATAAATGAGCTATTAGAAGACATTTGAATAGCTAC
Organism: Anser brachyrhynchus; assembly: GCF_964034855.1. NCBI lineage: Eukaryota > Metazoa > Chordata > Aves > Anseriformes > Anatidae > Anser > Anser brachyrhynchus. The sequence goes on along the minus strand of NC_137694.1, from coordinate 126,619,631 downwards.
ATTGAATGTCTCAGAACCATTTTCTGAAGCTGAATTGATGGATGACATTTAGTTTACATAGTGGGTAATAAAAAAGGTAAAATAATTTTGAAACATAATTGCTAATAAAGAGCATAAATAATGTCATAAATATGTTAACAAGCCATTCTAGTGATATTTAATATAGAAACACTTAAAAGCAGTTAATAATCAGATATTCACATTGAACGATGTTACTGTTTAATGGTGTTTCACTGCTAGATCCCTTAAATTATGTCTCTATATAATGTTACCAACTGTAATCACTTCTGTGCTATCAATTCATATTTGAAGTTGTCAGTGATGGTAAGAAACAGACATCCATAAAATACTTGCATAATCAAAATATACATTAATGGGAAGTTACCAAGTGAGAAGACTCTTTTTGTTTTATAGATGACTTGGGTGTGTGCTCAGCTTTGTAACTTCATGGTAGCTTTTAGCAGGGGATTTTTAAAATTTTCTTATAATGAGTAATTTTAAACTAATGATATAATATCAGAATTATCTGTGAAGAATGTCAAAGGAAAAGGATTTATATAATCAGTTATTTTGGTGATAAACCCTTCAAACTGTGAATTCGCTCAGTGAAAAAGAATGAACCAAAAGCCAATATGTAAAACTATTCACTGTGTGTCTGGAGTAATTTTTATTGAGATAATGACTAAGATAAATTAGTCTTTTTATTTTTATTTTTATTTTCAAAATGTTGTAAAGATTTCATACCACTGGAAAAAGTATTCCTGAATACCTCTGTTCTGTGAGCAAAATTTCCTCTGAACAAGGCTTTGGAGAAATGTTCTTTTTTGCATATTACTGTGACAGTGGAAGAGGCACATGCAGTACTAAAGTGCTCCTTGTCTTGATGTTCTGTCAGCTCAGTTGTTTTGATAATGGCTTCTGTACCTCTTTTAGCACGAATGTAACAGATTAGCTCAAATACTTTAAACAGCACATCTTTGTTAGCAAGCAGATCTTGCTAACTCTGAAGGGGACAAAAACATCAGATGTGGCTTTGAAGAGCTGTGTAGTGGATATGGATGAGGAGTAATTTGAGAGTCTCTGAGGAGGAGTTATCTTCTTTCCCATCATCACTGCTGAGTCCAGAAATGAACATCTGTCTATAGTCCAGATGTGCAATATGGCCTTAGAGAAGTGGGAGAGGGGGGCCTACTCCTGACATAATGGCATCCTACCCTGGAAAACCCTGGCAGAGTGATGCTTCTCTCACCAGTTACACCAGGTGTGCAGACTGATGATGAAAAAGGGATATTCAAGGAGTGGAAAAGAGAGAGTGCAGCAACCTTGTATCCATGATGCAAACTAGTCTAACTTACATGAAGGTCAAGTAGGTTTCATGTGGGCCCATTTCCCTCTATTTCCTTCTGAAGTCATTTTGTCTCTGAGGCAACTGGTGCTGAAGGTCAGGTGTTTTTTTTTTTTTTTCAGTGAGGTTTTTTTTTGTGTCCAGTAAATTTCTGAGATTGTGTAATGAATGTCTGAAATGGGCATGCTTGAGGTTCTGGGTTGCTTACTCTTCTGAGAACTTCATGAACTTACTTCATGAGTTCAGAGTTGAATTGATGAGTTCATGAATTCATGAATTCATGAGTTCAGAGTAAGAGTTGCTTACTCTTATTCACTGAGTTCAGAGTCCACCAAGAGTCATTTGCTTCTGAGAATTAAGATCCTGCGTGCAACCTTCTATTTTTTAATACAGAATTATTTCACTGTGGAGTGCTTTTTTTTTTTTTTTCACTGTGGAGTGCTTTTATGCCATTAGAATGATGTATGCAGAGCCATTAACTACATTATGTGAGAGCTTAGAAATATGTCATGGAAGTATATTTGATGGGGAGGAATGTTACCTCCATTCTGCACAGAATCGGACTTCGTATCATGATTTTTGGTTATCACGTGAATCTCTTCTTTTTGATGTTATCTGTCGTTCTCCTTACCTTCATGTCCATATATTCTCTGTAGTCTAAATTTTTAATTAGAAGCCTTTTGGGATGCTGGGGATCTTCTCTCTACTTCTCTATTAATTATGTAAAATAACCCTCAGGTCCATGATTGCTTTTTTTTTTTTTTTTTTTTTGAAGGTAAAATAAGTAGTACAGTAAAATTCTGGAGAGTTAACTGGATATATTAACATACCAACAAACTTTTTAAACCCAAATGAGAGGCTTCACAAATCTAACCTATGAGAATAACACTGCATAAAATTTTTGTATTTAATATTTCGCAACCAGAAAATACCAATAAAGTTTTTGGTCTTATGACTAAAACATTAGATATATTTATTTATCTATTTATTTGTTTATTTTAATAATGTCAAAGCTTACAGTGTGAAACTGTAGCTTACTGACAATGAGTCTTGCTTAAGGATCTTTGAAGGATTTATAGGGAAATGTGATTTGGAAGAAGCAGAGGATGGCACTGTTGGACTAAAATTATGAGGCAATACAGCCTGCAAATCTTGAATTACAGCACTGCACAACCTTACAGAAATTGAATCAGATGTCTTACAAGATGCATAATCAGGATAAAGGTTTACAGTGTGTTTTCGATCATCAAAATTTTGCTTGAAGTCAGCAGTCAGGTAGGAAAATGATTCTTTTATTTTAATGGGATGTGGTTGTGATGCAGAATGATGGAGTAAAAGTAGTGAAGAAAAAAATAATCAGATATTCTGGGAAATAAACTAGTTGTATAACTGTGAAGGGCCTTTCTGGTATTGGGTTCCTATCTGTGAAATACTGAGTATTTGCAAAAACATTGGCCCTTCAATGTAGACGTTATGGTTTCCATGGACTGTTCAGATGTATTCTCCTTTAAGTTTGTAATTTGAATAACAATAAGAGAGGGATTTGGAAGCAGGTAAACCACTTCACAAAAAAAAAAACCAAAAACTTCTCTCTTCTTTTTAGAGATATGTCTTCGTTCTGTATTTGTGCAGGATGTCACTAGCCTGTTCCTCCAGATTTCTACAGGAAAACTTTTATCTTAAATAAATGTTTGGTAAAATGAGAGGGGACAACAGCAATCCAGGAATGTTAATATAAGTGTTTAAAATGGTGTGCAGTTAAATAATTTAGTTTTGTTATTCAGGATTCCATCAACTTTACAAACCTGCATATTTTGCTGGCCACATATCATTCATGCTCACTTTATTCTCACTATTGCTCACTATACTCACGCTTGCTGTATTGCTCACTATACTCACTCATGCTCACTATACTCACTATTATTTAGGGATTTGGCCAACCTCTTCTCAGTGGTTTGTGGGGATAGGACAAGGGGCAATGGCCACAAGACAGAGCACAGGAAGTTCTGCACCAGCATGCGAAAGAACTTCACGGTGAGGGTGACAGAGCACTGGAACAGGCTGCCTAGGGAGGTTGTGGAGTCTCCCTCTCTGGAGATATTCAAGGCACGTCTGGATGCCTACCTGTGCAGCCTGCTCTAAGGAGCCTGCTTTGGTAGGGGGGCTGGACCCGATGATCTTTCGAGGTCCCTTCCAACCCCTTTGATTCTGTGATTCTGTGATTCTGTGATTCTGTAATTCTTTTCTTTGTCTTCCTAGTCAACCTTATTGTCTTGGTTTTGGCTGACATAGGGTTAATTTTCTTCACACTGGCTGGTATGGTGCTGTGCTTTGGATTTAGGAGAAAAATAATGTTGATAACACACTGTTGTTTTAGATGTTTCTTAGCAGTGCTTACATGAAGTCAAGGACTTTTCAGCTTCTCATATTGCCCTGCCAGCGAGGAGGCTGGGGATGCACAAAAAGCTGGGAGGCATGCACAGCCCTGGGGCTGGGGAGTGCACAACCAAGACAGCTGACCCAAACTGACCAAAGAGTCAACTCGTACCATATAGTGTCATGCTGAATAATAATGCCGGGGTGGTTGGCTGATGGAGGGGATGCAGTCACTGCTCAGGTTCTGGCTGAGCATCTGCTGGTGGACGGTGAGCAAATGCACTGTGCATCACTTGCTTTGTATATTATTTTTTTTCTTTTTACTCTGATTATTATTGTTATTATTTTCACTTCCTTTCCTGTCCTATTAAGCTTTTATCTCAATCCATGAGTTTTAGCTTTTTCTGATTCTTGCCCGCATCTCACTGGCAGGGGAGTGAACGAATGGATCTATGGTGCTTAGGTGCTTGGTGTGATAAACCACAACGTGTATGGAAACAAAACACATTGACACTGTTAGCTTAAAGAAACAAATGTTCATGTCTAAAATGGCTGCTGCAGTAGGATTATCCACTAGTCTAGGGAACTCTGGGAGCCTAGTGCTTTTTGAGCAAGAGGTGTGGGCCACAGGGCACTGTGGAATATATCAAATATGTACAAGCCATCCTGTGGATCAACAAGGTTTGTTTTTCAGTATTGCTTGTGCTGCCAAGTATAATGAGATAAACTTGGAGCAACATGCTATACTGTCAGTATAATTTGCAAGTAATTATCTATTAAAAAGTGCAATTGTCAAAAATAAAATTAAAATAGAAGTAGAATTTAGTAGAGACCATGACTTTAATTCAGAGGAGTTGGCATGATCATTTTCTTCAAATGGTTTGGCACTCAGAACACAAACTACTTCCAACTTCTCTTAGAATTTTACATAATTACAAAAAACAAAAACAAAAACAAAACCAACAACACAACAACAAAAAAACCACAGTGAAATACCATGTTTACCTCGGAGTTTTAAAAATCTGCATATTTCACATTTGTGAAGGTTTCACATTTCACGTTAAATGTTTCGTGTTTGTGAGTTTTCTAAGCCCAATTTCATTGCAATGAAAAGTGGTTTTAGTTTTCAGAAGGAATCTTACTACAGAGCTCTGAAAATACCCATGTTTTCTGCATGTCAATTCTGCATCATTATTATTATTATTACTTTTAAATTTAGTCATGAGAAGAAAAGAGCTTTTTACATTTTGAATGATTTTTTCTCATAGTAGTCGACTCAGTCATTCTCAATTTTATTATCTCCTTGTGAAAGATGAGTCATGGTTTGCCCTGAAAGCTATTTTGTCACCAGTTGTGTTTTTTTGTCTTTCCACGAACAGAAATACTGTTGTAATTTAAACTTTGAGGACTCTGTTTGTTTTGCAAATGCATGTTTTTATTTATTTATTTATTTTTACTCATTTTTTTACTCATTTTTACTGGTAATGACTGAGAACTGGTCCAAGTTTTCTATAGTTATATGTTGTAATGCATGAAGGTACCTCAAGGTTACCATGTTGCTAACAGTTTTTAGTGATTTTATGCTAGTGTTACTCTGGTGACATTTCTTATTTTTCAATATTTTCACTTTTCTGAAGTACTAATAGCAGAAGAACTGACAAATCAACAACAATCAAACATAATAACAACCATAACCAACAACTATCATTTATTTATTTATTTTTATTTTTTGAGGAAAATACAAAGTGTTTGAGCAGCTGAGCCAAAGCAATAAGAATGCTCAGATTTTTCCATCTTCAGTTCCAACTTTTAGGCTTTCTAAATCTGTCATTTTTCCAGAAGACTTCCAGCAGATAAAAATCAACATAATAAACCAATTTCTGGCATTCTGGAAGTTGTTGTCCATAGAAAGTTTTGGCAGCAGATAAAGAGTCTAGTAATAGATTAAACAAATTCTTGGACTATTTTTCCATAAAGAGATTAAAAAAAAAAAAAAAAGGGCCAACACAGGGATGTGCACTACACACTCCTAATACAATTGCTGAGGTGAAGGGCACCCAGGGCACTTGCCAGGGTTGAGGGCTTGGGTTTTCATAACACTATGAACTCTAGGAAGCTTGCTTTAATGTTCAGGGCTTCTGTAGTCTTATAATGAAACTGTAAAAATATTCAAGATTTCTCTCAAATCTTTCTTTAAGAATATTCAATATCCTGTCAAATAAATCTTTCCAAACAGCAAAACAACAAAGTAATTCAGATTTTTCGTGAAAATGTTTTTTTTTTTTTTTTTAATCTTAAATTTTAGGGAAGTGCCATGAAAGATTTGTCTCAATAAATCATAGATCATAGGGACATCTTTGTGTGGTTTCTTATTTATTTGTAAGTCCTAAAGTTGCTGGTTTGGGTTAAATGGGTTGGCACAAGTATTTTTTATTTTTAAACTATACCAGAAAAAAAAATCTTTTTTCAGACTGTAGTAATTTCAGAAACATTTCAGTCATTATATTTCTAGATAGCTTATTTAAAGATAAGAAGTGTTATGTCAGAAATGTAAAATTAGATGTTCTTGAAATAACATCCTAAAATCAACACACTTTTTGATGATATTGAAAGAGAATTCTAGGAAGTACAGTAGGCTAAAAGATCCAGAATTTTTTAATTTGTGGGATTAATTGAGTTGATGTATATTTTATATTTGAAATTTTATATTACAGAAGCTCAGGAGTTCAATGACAGACGAAGATATTCAGAATGAAACCCCAATTTTACTTTAGCCAATGACAAGGTTTTAATTAGCTTCTGTGAGACTCTAGCACTAAATGTACTGTCTGTACAGTATTCATACTTACATTACTATAAATACATTCTGTGTACATATACTACATATGAAGCCATAGCTGACAGATGAAAACTTCAGAATATTTGAAAGAAAAATCTCAAAAAATATTTTAAAATGTTGATATATCCTTAATTAAAACTTAACATTTTGAAATCTCTCTCTTGTTTTCTGTGATTTTTAAATAAATGGAAAAAATATGCATGTGCAGAAATGTGAATGATGCTGAGCTTCCTACATGCACATAGAGAACACTGAGAGCTCAGTTTTAATTCTGGTTAGAAATACTTATTAAATACTAAAAATAAATCAGCTGAGAATATTTTCTCATTCCCTTTCCCTTTCCCTTTCCCTTTCCCTTTCCCTTTCCCTTTCCCTTTCTCCACCCAATTCTACTCCAAATACCTCAAGGTCACCTTGTACCTGCTCCTTGTATCTTTCTATAATAGCTTCTGTATGCTGACTGTTGAAAATATGTACAGGCACTCACTTTACTACTCTGGGGTAATTGACCAGTGTAAAAGGCCACCATGGTTTATGGGGCAGCAAATTAATTTTAGACATAATTAAAGACTATTTTTATCCCATACCATCATTTTTCTTGTTCAAATCATTCACAGCAATAGAGTGATCTAGGCACTGTTAATGATTTGTAATAATTGTCACTAAAGAAAAAGGAGAAGTATTTGTTTCAAACTGTTTGTCTAGTCTTGTTTATGAACTAGCAGAGTAAGTAGTTGTGATATATTAAGGAGTTCATGTAAGAATACTAGCACTAACAATCATGAGGCAGGCAGCTCTGAAAGCTTGCAGAGATTAATATTTTTAATCTTATTTAAATGGCTACATTTTTGCATGTACAGCCTGCACCTTGGATAACTTTAATCCCTGTAAAAGTCTTGTCCCCCCACTCAGAAAACTCAGAGGATCTGAGGTCATATCAGCAGCGAGGCACAAGGGATGTGAAGGAAAATGAATAGGCTGAGAGGGTCAGAGATGGGAAACGACTGGAAACAGGAAAGCTCCAAGGTGATTTTATCCTTCAGATAGTTTTACCTGTACAGTCTGTACTGCTATTGAGTCACAGGCTTTTATTTATTTATTTATTTATTTATTATTATTTTGTCAAATTCTGCTCTCTCTCTCTCTCTCTCTCTCTATTCATTTATTTATTTTTAATAGATAACCCAAAAGTTGTGCACAGGAATTCTTGGTAAAAAATGCAAAGGTAACCATCATTAAACACTCATAGTAGTATGGTTTAGATATGTTGCATGAAATACTTTTTGAAAAAACAGATTAAAATTGCCTAACCAAACTCACCAAGGTAGCAAAATTCTCATCACTTCTGAAGGAAGCTGAAAAGAACACATCAAGAAATCTGACATTTTCTTTGCTGTCTCTTTTCCCCTAAGTCTATCAAAATTTGTACTGTGACTTTGAAAATCATTACTTTATAAACGGAGCTGAATAGTTAAATTTCAAATACCTATTTTTAAAAAGATCTTTGAATACTATCTTTAGAAAACCCAAATAAAAACCCAATGGTTTTGTTTCCAGTCAAATTCAATCCAAGTCAAAGCAATCTACATCAAGAGTGATGTTATGGTGGTTGCCCTTGATTTACCTCTGCTCACCAATCCATCATTCTTATCATTTCTGTTTTAACTGTTTTATCTGGATGTATGTTTAATAACAAAAGTGGTCACTCATATTTAACAAAAAGAAAAAAGGAAAAAGAAGTATGATTTTCTACCAATTTTATTTTACCTTATTGTATTTCTTGACTTCACAGAATCGCAGAATCATCTAGGTTGGAAGAGACCTCCAAGATCACCCAGTCCAACCTCTGACCTAACACTACCAAGTCCTCCACTAAACCATATCACTAAGCTCTACATCTAAACGTCTTTTAAAGACCTCCAGGGATGGTGACTCAACCACTTCCCTGGGCAGCCCATTCCAATGCCTAACAACCCTTTCAGTAAAGAAATTCTTCCTAATATCCAACCTAAACCTCCCCTGGTGCAACTTTAGCCCATTCCCCCTCGTCCTTTCACCAGGCACGTGGGAGAATAGACACAACCCCCACTTCGCTACAGCCTCCTTTAAGGTATCTACAGAGTGCAATAAGGTCTCCCCTGAGCCTCCTCTTCTCCAGGCTGAACAATCCCAGCTCCCTCAGCCACTCCTCGTAAGACTTGTTCTCCAGACCCCTCACCAGCGTCGTTGCCCTTCTCTGGACTCACTCAAGCACCTCGATGTCCTTCTTGTAGTGAGGGGCCCAAAATTGAACACGGTTCTCGAGGTGCGGCCTCACCAGAGCTGAGTAAAGGGGGACAATCACCTCCCTGTTCCTGCTGGCCACAGTGTTTGAGTGGTCTTAAAATATGAGTGAGATTTGTCTTGAATTAGAGAAAAATTTATGTATGCATATCTGTATCTACCTACCTATCTATAATATCTAATGGCACTTTATATCTTACCACTTTATGTAAGATGAAAATTGGTAAAAGGACTCTCCTGGATTCTTGGAGTTTCTTTTAAGTAAGAATTTCTAAGAAACAAAATTTTAATGAATGATGTCACCTACATCCCTACACATAGTTATTTTCAGTTGGTTTACTAATTACACTATTTTTCATAGGGGTCTGCTGGGTCTTGCATCATCACAATGACATGGTAATTTACTGGACAAACAGTAGGTACTGCTTGTACTTTGAAATGTTGCTCACCAGAATTTTCAGTCCATGCAGACACTTCACTGTGACTTTCATAAAATACCTGGTTACAGCAGTATAAAATCAGTATTCTCTTGGCATAACTTTGCATTCTTCGCCAAGGGCACTTCAGCTCATTTGTATGAAGATAAAGTAGGCAGGCAATTCTGTGTTCACCAAGTTGCCTTTGGTCTGCTGGCAAAAATGTGGAGTTTATATATACAGAATCTCTGTTTAATGACTGGCTGTGCAGGACAGACATTTGTAGCCTTGGAAAACAATGCATTTTCTACTATATTGCATTCTGTCTCTATGCCATTTACTCGAGATACAAAGCATACACCAAATTTTCCCTTTAAAGCTTGCCTTTGCAGACAAGAGACTCTGTTTCTTTGTGTACTGTCCAACTTTCTCTTACAACTTTAATTTGTTAGATACATATGGCTGAATATCTTTAAACCTTGCTGGCACTGAATAAACTGGTGAATGTTCTAAGCATTTTTCCTTAAAAATGAAAATTTTTTCCCTTTATAGAACTGATAAAATTTCCAAACAAATAACTAGTGTTGTTTTGCGATCCGAAATATTATTAGTTTAACAAAAAACTTTCCATTAGATTGTTCTTGATAAACCAGGCTTGTAACAGAACAAATTTATTTGAACATCTTTAATGGACCTTACTAATTAAATGCTCTGGAACTGTTCTTGGCACAACAGTTTGCTTAAATAAACTATATCATATTAGTTCATTGACTTTTAATCTTTTTTTTTTTTATTATTATTATTCTTACTCTAGTCAACTGTGATAATTAGCATTTATTTCTTGCCACATCCATCTAAATTTGATCTGAGATTTATTAAAATGAATGTAATAATATCTATACAGCCCAGGAGTTTCCTAATAGATCATAGCACATTTAGCTGTTTAACAGCTAAAAGAAATTATGGGAATTCAGATGTTGTATCATGGCATTTTGTGATTAACATATTTTAAGAGATACATTCTTACATATTTATGTATATGTTGGTAAAAATATATAGAGAATTATATAAAGAATCATAAAAAGTTAATAGTTTATCTAGTGTATAGTGTGTGTATATACTCACACTACATACTTGGAAACTACTAATGGAAGGTCTCTCATCAGCCTTATTTTTAAATAAAAGTCTGAAAAACTGCAAGGCTGTTTCCAATGTATTTCTCCAGTATTACTGACAGCAACAGAGACAAATTCCTGCTTCAAGGAATTGGAGTCTAAATGTTTGGCTGCAAATCCTGAAAACGAGTCTTCTCTGTGGGATAACTGGCAAAGTCTTCATGGTGATGACAACTATAAAATAAACAATGTCAAGTTCAATTTCAAACTCTATAGGGCCACCGCAGGCAGAGTAAGGACGGAAATTATGAAAATCAGTCAAAATTTGTTTGCTTACTGGGAAGTCAGTCAGTCCCTCAGCATTCCCACATAAAAATTAATATCATGTCTTGCTGGGTTGCTGGTGACATGAGAGGAGTGATGCCTATCTCAGATGGATTTATGGCGGGCAGGTTCCTGTGGAAATTTGCTTTAATGGAAAGGAAACAGAACAATTCAACAAGTTAAAGGGAGTTGTATCTGCTGACCCATTGGCTCTATTGTCCACTCAAGTGTGATACTCCTCTCTGGAGCCCAGATGAGACATGAACCAGCATGGGAGTCATTCAGGAAAAGGAAATCCATACATAAGCTGCAAATACTGCTTTCCTTGTAGGAGGACAGTGCTGTATCAGGTGGTATGCATTACCTGAGTACCACTCAATGCTGCTAACACTTCAGCACACTCCACTACACACTCAAAGTTCACTTAACCAAGTAGAGTGGAGATTTAAGCAAAAACATTAATCAGAAACAGGTGGACAGAAGGTGTGTAATTTATATCTCAGATATAATGTGCTAGTTTTGAAAGGTAGCTAGGTAAGAGGTTTGCCCTGGGTTGTGGCATAGGTATAAGTTACTGAATTCAGAAGTACAGTCTATAAACTGTTATGATCAAAAAATATGGCTGATAAAATCATGACTTAGAAAGAGTTAAGTGGTGAGGATTTCATGGTGTATAATGATTTAGAAACTAAACATTATGTGGAGCCAGAAGCTGGCTGAATGCTTTAAAAGGATCACTAGTCAGCCAGAAAAAAGCAGGTTTCCCAGAAAAAATATAAACAGATGAATTCCCTGAAATCTTCAAGCATAAATCTGTGCAATGCAATTTGTAACCATTTTCTGAAATAATATAAGAAATGGAGAAATTTGTTTTGACCTGAAACTTGCATTGTTTTGCTAATATTCACTGTGGTGTGGAATCTCCGTGAATTTTCTTGTTGGAATAATCTTATGAGATTATTAAAACCTGCAGAAAGGTTAGGGAGGAAAAGGATGACACACTCATGGGTACTTTGAGACACCTGGGTAACTGAAAATCCACCAAGATTTTCTTTTGAAAGCCGTGGGCTTACAAATCTGAAGTGAGTTGAAGGCAATGGAGTGTACTCTGAGCTTCCTGGCACGTTGAGAGAGAAGACAACTTTTTCCTGTGCTGGAAACCTGGCATGTCATTGCAACACTCAATTCTGGCAGGAAAAGCAGTCATGTTGTTGCTGCTGCCTCAGCACTGTGGATAAACTTGCAGTGCTTAAAGCTTGAGTATAGAAAACATACTGAGATAACAAGTCTCCCCCAGTAAGACACAGGAAAATTTGGATGGAGAGCCCTTGCTCTTTACCAGTTATTTCTAGTTTCTCTCCACTTCCTGATGCTGTGGCTAAAATCAGTCATTGTCAATTGAATCCAGTGGGATTCCCAGCAGTGTAACTAAGATTCAAATTAAGATTTATATATATATATAATTTTCTGTCTCTATCTCTCTATACCTATGTATGTGAAGCTTGCTGGCATTTCCTAGATAAATCTATCTCTAAATTTATCTATAATGGGAATATGTACACATATCAACACTTAAGGAATCCAATTAATTATGCTGAGTTCTAGCTGCAGTTTATTTGGCTCATTCTGTTCACTAGTGGCAGCTTTTAGTCAATGGCTAAGTAAGGCTGCTTCCTCAGGTGGTGTAAATCAGCACAGCACCATCAACATTAACAGATGTTTGCCAATTTGCATCAGATAGGATCCCGTTCTGCTCTTTCCTCCCCAGATTTATGCGAATTATGGAGAGGAGCTTTAGCCCTAGTGGAAAATGTGTCATTTATATATGCCAGGTCTCTTGCATAATGTGATTGCTATGTTCTCCAAATCTTTACAGACACCGTATGATATATGTGATGAATAAATAGTACAAGTCAACAGAAAGAGAAGTAGACATGGCATACAGAATTTCTCTTTGGGTACTACTCCTTTACGTTACTTTTATCTTGAGGATGAAGGTTAAAATTGTACTTAATATATTATTTTATTATTTGTATTTTAATTCATCATTATCCTTGACCTTTCTTCCTTTTTGTTAATATTTGTATTGTCAAACTTCTTGTATAATTTTCATGGTCTGAACATGTTCTCCTCATAGCTTATTCATGTAATGCCTACCAAGGGCTGAGGAACTAAAGGCAATTGCTGAGCCTACATTTCACATAGAATTGCTGACCTTGTTACATTACGGTTTTATATTTGTGAACTAGGGTGAAAATAAAAAATGCATATAAAAGTAAAAATAAAATAAAAAAACAAATACTAAGAAAACCAGAGTCCCATAAATTTAGAAAGCTATGCTTACTGTGGCTATAGCAACTTCAAATAAATTCTGTATTTCTTATTTAGATCTCCATGCTTTAGTATCAGAAAAATGAAATATATGAAGTGGATAAGGAATGAAAATAACATATAAATACACATTTCATTTAAAAGGCCACTCCATTAACGATATCTAATTCTCTTCCCTTTCCTCCCCTGTGTCTTAAAAATAGAAAATCAGAACCTTGGAAATAATTAAAAACCTGGAATCTGTATGAATTTTTTCTCTTTTTCTCCTAGATGTCTTAGAGTTACTTTCTCTTAGTCTGTTATAGACATGAATATTTATAATAGTTATGTTTACTTCCCTGTTTGCACTTCATTACAGATGATAAAGCAGGCAAACTATGACCTAGCTGCCATCACTGAAACATGGTGGGATCTCTGCCATGACTGGAGTGCTACAATGGATAGCGACAAGCTCTTCAGAAGAGACAGGCAACTAAGAAGGGGAGGTGGTGTGGCTCTCTATGTTAGAGAGTGTTTCAGTGCTGTTGAGCTTGGAGTTGGGAATGATAAGGTAGATTACCTATGGATAAGGATCAGGGGGATGGCCAACAAGGTGGACATCCTGGTGGAAGTCTGTTATAGACCACCAAACCAGGATGAAGAGAAGGATGATACATTCTACAAGCAGCTGGTGGAAGTTGCTCAATCACCAGCACTTGTTCTCATGGGAACTTTAATTTCCCAGACATATGCTGGAAATACAATACAGCCCTGAGGAAGAAGTCTAGGAGGTTCCTGGAGTGTGTGAAGATAGCTTCCTGAGTCAGTTGGTTAGTGAGCCTACCGGGGAGATGCCCTGCTAGACCTACTGTTCATGAACAGAGAAGGACTGGTGGGAGATGTGGTGGTAGGGAGTTGTCTTTGACTGAGTGACCATGACACGATAAAGTTCTCTATTCTTGGTGAAATCAGGAGGGGGGTCAGTAAAACTGCTACCTTGGACTTCCTGAGGGCAGACTTTGAATGGTTCAGGACACTGGGAGGGAAGGTCCCTTGGGAGTCAGTCCTGAAGGGCAGAGTGGTCCAAGAAGCCTGGACACTCCTCAAGAAGGAAGTCTTAAAGGAACAGGCTGTCCCCATGTGCCATAAGGTGGGCCGGCAGTGAAGAAGACCAGTGTGGCTGAACAGGGAACTTTTGCTGAGTCTCCAGGAGAAAAAGAGAGGTTATGTCCAGTGGAAGAAGGGGCAGACAACTTGAGGAAAGTACAAGGAAGATGCCAGCATATGCAGAGAAAAAAATCAGGAAGGCTAAAGCCCAGCACGAGCTCAACCTGGCCACTATGGTTAAGGATAAAAAAAAATGGTTTTACAAATATATTAATGGTAAGAGGGGGGCCAAGGAGAATCTCCATCCTTTACTGGACATAGGGGGGAACATGACTACTGAGGATAAGGAAAAAGCTGAGGCTCTTAATGCCTTCTTTACATCTGTTTTTACTAGCCAGACCACTTATCCTCGGGGTACTCAGCCTTCCAACCTGGAAGTCTGGGATGGGAAGCAGAAGAAGCCCTCCACAGATCAAATGGCAACAGTTAGAGACCTGCTGCTCCACCTGGACTGTCACAAGCCCATGGGGTCAGATGGGATCCACCCGAGGGTGCTGAGGGAGTTGGTGGATGTGATTGCTGGGCCGCTTTCCATCATCTATCAGCGGTCATGGTCATCTGTAGAGGTCCCAGATGACTGGAGACTTACTAATGTGATGCCCATATATAAGAAGGGTCATAAGGAGGACCTGGGGAACTACAGGCCTGCCAGCCTGACCTCAGTGCCAGGAAAGGTGGTGGAACAGGTCATCTTGAATGCATATGTGGGACAACCAGGGTATCTGGCCCAGTCAGCATGGGTTCATGAAAGGCAAGTCCTGCCTGACCAACTTCATCTCCTTCTATGACTGGGTGACCCGCCTGGTGGATGAGGGAAAGCCTGTTGATGTAGTCTACCTAGATTTCAGCAAGGCCTTTGACACAGTCTCCCATAGTATCCTCCTGGAGAAGCTGGCAGCCCATGGCTTGGACAGGTACGCTGTTTGCTGGGTTAAAAACTGGATGGACGGCTGGGCCCAGAGAGTGGTGGTGAACAGAGTGAAAACCAGCTGGCGACCAGTCATGTGTGATGTTCCCCAGTGTTTGGTGTTGGGGCTCATCCTCTTTAATATCTTTATTCATGATTTGGATGAGGGAATTGAGTGCACACTGAGAAGTTTGCAAATGACACCAAGTTTGGGGGAAGTATTGATTTGCTGGAGGGTAGGAAGGCCCTGCAGAGGGACCTGGACAGGATGTGTCGATGGGCAGAGGCCAGTGAGACGAGGTTCAACATAACAAGTGTTGGGTCCTACGCATTGGCCACAACAAGCCCCTGCAACACTACAGGCTTGGGGCAGAGTAGCTTGAAAGCTGTGCAGAGGAAAAGGATCTGGGGGTGCTGGTTGATGTTTCCCTGAACGTGAGCCGGAAGTGTGCCCAGGTGGCCAAGAAGGCCAACGCCATCCTGGCTTGTATCAGGAATAATGTAGCCAGCAGGACCAGGGAGGTGATTGTTCCCCTGTACTCAACTCTGGTGAGGCTGCACCTCGAGTTCTGTATTCAGTTTTGGGCACCTCACTACAAGGAGGACACTGAGGCCCTGGAGCATGTTCAGAGAAGGGCTAGGAAGCTGGTGAAGGGCCTGGAACACAAGTCCTATGAGGAGTGGCTGAGGGAACTGGGGTTGTTTAGTCTGGAGAAGAGGAGGCTCAGGGGAGACCTTATTGCTCTCTACAACTACGTGAAAGGAAGTGGTGGGGAGCTGGGGGTTGGCCTCTTCTCACAGGTAACTAACTAGCAATAGGACTAGAGGGAATGGCCTCAAGTTGTGCCAGGGGAGGTTCAGGTTGGAAATTATGAGACATTTCTTCTCAGAAAGAGCAGTCAGGCATTGGAACAGGTTGCCCAGGGAGGTGGTGGAGTCCCCGTCCCTGGGGGTTTTTAAGGAAAGGTTGGATGTGGTGCTTAGGGACATGGTTTAGTGGGTGACATTGGTAGTAGGGGGATGGTTGGACCAGATGATCTTGAAGGTCTTTTCCAACCTTAATGATTCTTTGATTTTACAATTCTATGATATCAGACATGATTAGTACATGCTAGCTAACTACGAACACAATCAAATTTCAAATTGTGTTCTACAGGTTTCTACTAGGTTGATGGCACAGGTACCTTTTCAGTGACTGCTGTTTAGAAGGATCTCAGTTTTTAGAAGGGTGTGAAGTCTTGAGGAGTTATGGTGCCAACACTGTTCCTGAGAGCACTGCCAGGTTGTGCCTTTCACCTCTGGTGACTCTCCTTTGCAAGCCACTGATGGCTGTAGCAGTGATGGGATGGGGGCACAAGTATCCTAAATACCTGCCTGGGGTGGGTCAAAGTATGAGCAAAGGTGACAAATGTGACCAATTTTAAATAGCTGGTTATGGCAAAGCAAGGCTAGTTGAAATATCAGAAAGCAACATGGGAGGAGATGGAAAGGTGTAGTTATACTGGAGTCAGTGCTGCAGTACAAGGGTGGAGAGACCTTCTTTGTACTCAAGCCCTTATCAAGCTTATCAGGTACACAGCTGTAAATTGGTTCACAGCTTTCCATGGGTCAAACATATGCTAGGTAAGGAGAACTTTAACGTTACAGCAAAAAATATATTGGTCTTTTGGCAGCATTTAACCTCAGCTAAAATTGGTCACCTTGCTTCTTTGCAATTTACCAATGCATACAGAAAGACCATCCCTACCTAAAAACCTGGTAATAGAAATCAGTACAACCAAAGAGTAGGAGGAATTCCTCCTGAGTTGTATCTACCAGATTATATTGCTTCCTAATTAAATTACATTTTATTCTGGGGTTTGGCAATGGAAAGCATCTTGCTTTGTTTCACCCAAGGTTCACCCCTCCTTCTGGAAAGCAATTCATCCCAAAATGGCACTCAGATTTTAATATGTTAAGCTGCTGAGCAGCAGATGTCAATGGTAATGCTGTGGGAGGGGAGCAGGACTCTCTTTTGCTGATTATTAATAGCAGCGACACGTGTGACTTTTTAATGACCTCAACATTATTGTCTACTCCTGCCTATATAGATGCCTCCTACCTGATCTGAACTGCTATTAGTTCCAGTTAAAACACATACTCAAGATAATTTGCAATTATATCAGTGCAATATAACGATGCTTATTATCATCTTTTGTTCACTGTATAGCTTAATTTCCTATATTATTCCTATATGAAAATTTCTGTGCCTCTGTGTATGCGCATTCTGAAAACCAGTCAACAATTTCAAGAAACTTAACCAGAGGAAAACAGGTCTTGAAAGACATTAAAAGACTGCTACTTTCATGAAAATAAGTGATGAAATAGAAATTAAGGACATACTTGTCCTGAATTAAAGGAGACTAACGTTATCAGACATAAAGAATTAACACAAGAAGGTGTTATAGTGAATGGTTGAGAAAAACACCAAAAACAGATGACAGACACCAAATGTAACCAAATATGAGGCAGCCAGAAGAACTGAAGCTTTTATTTTAGTGCTCACAGGACTATTTGTCCTAACTAGAAATTATGGATAATCAGGACGGTGAAAGTTCATCTAAATGCAGGGCATGCTCACTTGCTAATCCCTGATTTATTAGCTAGACTGTTTGCTGATGTATAATTATTACTCCTTTCTGAATGCACTTATGGCTGTCCAAAAACAAGGCTTGACTGGAGAATTGAACAGGTAGGCTGCCAGTAGAAGCAAAGCCCTTTTGAGATCCATCATGCACAAGGCAAACACACTATAATAGCAAAGACAGTTTTATTCTGTGGGCCTCACTGAGGCATAGCAAAGAAGGGCGGCACAAGACCAGCAGAAGTGCCCATCAGCCTCAGGGTATTACAGGCTTCACCACAAACCCTGTTAGACCACAAACCCTGGGCATAGCATAGGCCAATAATGCATTCAATATTGATATCTCTGTATTGAAACTGCAAAGTGGTTAAGTGGTTGATTTTTTTTTTTCTTTTTTCATTTATTTATTTATTTATTTTGTGTCAGTAGTGGCTAGAAACAATATAGTATTGTATGTCAGCCTAATTTAAGAAATGATATTACAGTTTACCCTCAGTCTGGGGTGAGGTTAGGGACACAGAAACCAAAATGTCTAAGGAGTTTTGGCAAATGCTGCAAAGTCCTAAATAACTGCTTTTCAAAATACTTGAAAAGGAGAATGTAGTGGAAGGTACATTATTTTGACAGAAAGTACTGCTTCCTCTCCTGCTGAGCTTATGTTCCTGATTTACCAGTGGTTCCTGGGTACATCTCTGTAGGATATATGTATACTACATATGTATACTGCAGAAATGCTGACACTAATCATAAATATTGACTAGCATTTCTAAAGTTGAAGTCTAGTAAGGTGTTTCTTAATGTAGATGTAAGTGTCAAAATAAAAGTTTCTGATATTCAAAATAATGCTAAGCCCTGCCTAATGTTATTTCAAACTCTAAATTTTGGTCTATAGATGTCAGAGTTGACAATGAGTGTGGCCTGTGTCTTACAAAGAAGCAGAGAATTTCTTCTATCTCCCTAGACTTAATAAAAAAACAGAATTCCATGTATCTAGAAGGTGCTAATGGAAATATATAGTTATTAGTTTGCTTATTAGGCTTAAACTTAATGAAATTTTAATAGTGAAAGAGATGTTCCTGATGCAGATAAAAGTCCTTATCTTAAGTATACACATTTGTGAAAGGCCATATGTTATTCTGGCAAGGTTTTCTGAGAAAATATGATTCATGGTTACATTCTTCACATAGTACACTTTTTTTTTTCTTTTCATTTTTCCTCTTATTTTCCATATTTATATATATATAATTTGTATTATAAAATGTTGGTAGGGATCCAAAATGTATTCTACCTGTATATTCATTGTAACTGAAATTTTGTTTCTTTGTTTTATTACGTCCTGGTTTGTTTCTCTGGTAATGTTACAAAAACAAATATATAATAAGCACTTATAATAAATTTGAAAAAAGTTAGTACGTCTGGATGCTGACTGTGGCAAACAAAACTTTTTCATGCAGGTATCCACAATGATTTGCATGTGATAAGATGGACAAAATTTAGTGGGTCATCTGTGGCCTCTGTAGCTAGATTTATTTTCAGTAACACCCTACATGTCAGATTGTCACACCCCTGAGAAATATTTATTTTTGTGGACAAAACCTTCCACTCCAACACTAGTATACTGATAAATTTGCTGCAAAGTGGTAGAAAATGCTGGTCAGAGATTCTGGGGCACAAAAGCATTTATAAGAGTTTTTTTTTTTTTTTTTTTCTTGTTTAGAAAAGAACTGCTGTGACTGACCTTTCCCTGAACAGTCCTAGAGCTGTAAAAGATTAAGTTCGAAATGGGAAATTTAGAATGAATACAGTGGTCCTCACTCAGGGGTAAGTGGATGGCCTAATCGTACTGTAAATTAGCTTTGATTTGGCTGAGTTAAAGGTATTTGAAAAATCATCTTTTAAAGTAAAATTATTTTTAACGCTGTGGTCTATGTACCTACAGATGACTGATTGCAATCACTGGCGTAATGATTTAGTTTTGCAGTAAATTGATCAGATCCCATAACTGAAGTTGGATTTGGGCATGGATCCAACAGGCCTGTGTTGGACTTTCATTTCAGTTTCTGCAGTCATGGTAATCTTCAGCTGGAATATCAGCTCTCAGTTTTAAGCAAATTCCTTTCTGCTGGCCAGCCTCATCCCACTATTAGCCCTTTGAAAGCAGAGGTTGCCTGAGAGCAACAGAAGCTTCTGCCTGAATTAGCAGAGAGTCTTGGAGACAGGTGCCCCATGTGGGCCCACCCTCGGGGGGGGGGGGGGGGGGGGTGCGGGGGAGGTGGTGGGTTTACAGGGGCTGTCACTAGCATATTCAGAGTCCAGCACAGCCGGGAATGCATATTTGTGGTGCACAGTGGGAACACTAAGCAGCAACAGGAGGTGGGTGCCAGTCTTCATTTTTGAGGGCACAGAGGAGACACCTACTCTCAGTGCTGCTCTGGTGGAGAGAGAAGTCCTTGCTGCTGCTTGTTAAATAAAATATGCTTCACCTCATTCCCTTTCCACTAGTCCAACTAATGGGATGAGAGAAAGTGAGAAGAGCTTTGTCTCAACATGTAAATATAAATAGAAATTTTCCTTTGAAATCTTGGTGAAATCTTGTCAGAATTTCGCAGATGTGCCCTACACATAGTTCACAAAAGTAAGACATGCTAGTCATTATGGCTGATTGGAGAGTTATTAAGATACTTATATCACTTAAGAAACAGAATAATTGGGTATCAAGACAATGTAATGAAATCATAATGCATTTTGTTTCTATAAACACCATGTGCAAATTTTTGAGTCTGGAAGTTATATGCTGAATCTTAAAGAGGGCATTTCCTGAAAGTTCAAAGCAAAATATTCTAGTAAGATAGCTATGCCGATATATTAGGTATATAGAATAAGGTTAGATAAATAAAATATTTTTGTATTAATTATACATTATTCCTACCTACTGCCCTATTAAAATAGTTTGGCAACAAATATAATATGAAAGCAGACCTGTTTTGAAATACAAAGCTGTCCTGGTTCCAGTTAGGACAGAGTTAAGTAGCTCATAGTAGCTGGTAGGGTGCTATGTTTTGGATTAGGATGAGAAGAGCGCTGATAACATGCTGATGTTTTAATTGTTGCAGAGCAGTGTTTACACCAGGCCAAGGACTTTTCAGCTTCTTGCTCTGTCCTGCCAGCGAGCAGGCTGGGGGTGCAGCAGGAGCTGGGAGGGGACAGACCCAGGACAGCTGACCCAAACTGGCCAAAGGGGTATTCCATACCATCTGACGTCATGCTAAACAATATATAGGGGTGGCTGGCCGGGGTGGGGGGGCCGGCTGCTCGGGAATAGGCTGGGCATCGGTCAGCGGGTGGTGAGCAATTGCATTGTGCATCACTTGTTTTCTTACACATTATTATTGTTAATACTATTATCATTATCACTATTATTATTATTATTGTTATTCTTATATTCCTTATATTCCTTATATTATTATATTCCTGTCTTAATAAACTGTCTTTATCTCAACTCACCGGCTTCACTTTCCCGTTTCTCTCCCCCATCCCAGAGAGGGAGGGGGGAGGGTGAGCGAACGGCTGTGTGGTGTTTAGCTGCCAGCCGGGTTAAACCACAACAAAAGCTTTTCAAAATTTTCCACAGAGAAATAGAACCTTTTTAAAAAGGAGATAACAAACTGCCTTGCTATCGGGTAAACATTTTTTAAAAATGTATTTGTGGCACCAAAGGAATATTTACGGCACTGAAATTGTGACTTTCCTGGTATTCAGCAGCACTATAATCACGCCACTTAAACAGTTCCCTTGACTTCTGAAATTAGTTTTTCCTGGAGGACTACCTCCTGTTTTCTTTTTTCTGTTTTTGTGTGTGTGGGACAGGGGGGTTGGGGGTTGGGGGTGGAGTGGGGGGGGGCTTCCTAATTAAGTAGAAAAAGCTTTTGCTTACAATTGTCTAAAGGATCTATTCCTGCAAACTAACTAATGTGAAATCATGCATATGGAGTATATGGAATTATGGATTGGGGTGATCATTTGCTTAGGAAACAAAGAAAGTTCCATTAACAGCTGTGGTTATCTCTAAATAATTCTCAAGGAATACATAAAATCTGAAGGTTTCTAGAGGAAATCCTTTTTACTTCTCTCTCCTGCTTATGTGAATGTATAAAAGAATGAGCAGTGAAACAAGAAGTATTCACAGCCTATGAACAATGAAAAACAGCCCATGCTTGTCATGATGGTACAACATGGGATGGTCCACAAGCACATATTTACTTATTTACATTTAATGCCTCCATAGTGAAGTAAGAACATTTTTCTCTGTGAGTGTATGAGTAAGGAAAGAAATGAAAAATTATTCCTGTACTGAGTTTAAAGTCCATTTTTTTCCTGCACTGTCTCAGGAAATCTTCTGGTGCTCTGTCAGCAGTTTCACAGGTTCTCATTTTCTAATATACAAAGACTGGTAGAGCCCCTGAGGGCTGAAAAGGAAGAGAGACAGCTAATTTGATCTGTTTCCATGTTTTGGAAATGTTTTCAGCATTCATCTTGCTTGTGCAAAATGGATGAATCCAGATAGGGCTATTGCAGTTCACAACCAGAGCTGAAATAGTTACTTCCAAAGAAAATGAGCTTTTGCAGTGAGCTTCTCCACTACGACTTCACTGAGAAGAGCCTATTTGAAGCTGTAAACTCAGTTACACCTTCAGTGTGTGCGATAATTTTTTCCATGTCAGCATACTATGAAACCTTATTTAATGAGGTTTACAAGGGTGATTTCTTGTCCATACTTAATCACAGCCAAATTTGAACTCCAATTTCAAGTCCTTTTTTCTTGGTTCATGACTTGCATTCCTCATTTTCTCCAGTTTTATCTGGTAAGTGTTAACCTGCTAGAAGTATTATGGTTTTTCCTCTGTCCATGGTAAATAGTGTAACAGAGAAAATCTGCTTGTGCTCTCCAGTCTTCAGCAGATACTCATGCTCTACGGCTACCTACGATGAGCCAAATGCACTGATTCCATCAGCCTGGTTCACAGCCTGTGAAGAGCAAAACTAGATAATCTTGAAAATGTGCATGAATGATTGAAAATCGCATTCCCAAAAGAAACAGAAATTCATTTCAGGCAGACTGAGAATATATGAATGTCTGTCTGAACTTTTTATGAGCATTTAGAATTTGCTAATACAAGTTCATTGTTTGTACAACCCTTGAGAAGGATCTGTTCCACTGTATCTAGGAAAGGCAAGTTTCTTAGAGGAAGTGAAATACTTATAAGAAATTTGTTTAGATATTAGGAACAAATTATCTTTTCAATAGAAACAACAAATAATATCTCCTTTAAGTTGCCCTGAGCAGATTGGAGGAACTTGGATCATTGGATTAGATTTCCCTTTTCCCACTAATTTATGCAAAGCATCCTGTGCCCTCTCTTCAAATCACAGCTGCAATTACATCTTATCAAAATGTGTCTTTTTATTTTAATAAGTAATTGCTCACCTGTTCTCAAATAAATATAAAATATATATAAAAAAAATAGTTCCATAGTTACACTATCTCACTTGCAACATTGGGGAAAAAAATGGAAGTTTATTTTCTTTATTTGATTGTGGAATAGCCAGTATGACACAGATTTATGGCAAATATGTTGACCAAGCAGAATAATGAGATGATTTATCAAGTTTTTGTAACAGATAAATAACACTGAAAATGAGCCTGATATGTATGTTTATTCTGAGTAATTTCTATCATAATATCGGCATTGATATTGCCAATTTAAAGCCCCAACTTAAAACAAATATAATTATTAATATTTTTTTTCCCCAGTTATGAACAGAAAAGATATGTTGTTTTGCAAGTCTCCAGTTACGAGGGAGAACATTGTTTGTTATTGTGTAATTACTATGAGGAGGAGTCATGATCAGTAGAAAAGTACATTGAGTTACAAAGAAACTCACACATGCAGAAGAAGCCACAGATGACTGTAGTCTACAAGAAAGTGCATATGGGAACTCTACACCCTCCAAAATTTGGAAAAGAACCACAAGACAAAGGTAATACAACAATAAGAAGGTGAATTGTATTAACTGGAATGACAGAGGCTAGTGTGATACATACAAGGACTAGGAGAAGGAGGACTGTGGAATTGGCTTAGGTGACATATATTAGAATATATTAGAATATTAGAATATATTAGAATAAGAAGAATGTGTGAAAACATGTTTTTGTTATCTAGACAATTTATAAGATTTTGATGTAAGTTAGAAAGGAATGTTCCTATTTGTCCCACTGTTATTGCTTTTTACTTTCCGAAGTATCAAAGTATCAAAGTGACCAAGAAAAGCTTTTTATTTTGTGTGTGTGTGTCTGGTTTCTGCCAATCAACAATTCCTAAACATGACAGAACAGAGATATTTGGCATATGTTTAAATCTGCTCAGACCATGGAAGCAAATGCACTAAAAAAGGATAGAAGTATCATGATGTCTACATCAACAAGACTGTATCTGCAGAAAAACAGATGGCACTAAGGAGGTGACATTCACACCGTAAACATTTAGGATTATTACTTCAGATGGTCACTAGACTGGTCTCATGGATTGAATGCCTGAGAGTGGTTAGAGAGCATTAGATACTCTTCTAGAGAGCATCTTCCATTTTACTTTCATCCAAAAGATGCCAGTTTGCATGCTAAAGACTGCTGGTCCTTGATATGAATCAAAGCACATTTGGAAAATTGGTCAGATTTGCTTCAAAAGCTGAATTAGAACTGAACAAAAAAATTATAGCACAGGTACGCCCAATGAATACATATCTTCTCTGAGAAACAGAAAAAAAAAACCTGTTTGCACTGAGGTCTGTGGTGTTTTTGCCAGTGATCAACAGTCTCCTGCCCTAGCAGAGCTCCTATTGATACAGAAATTAATAGTTTTTATCAACATACAACATTGATTTTACTTAACAACTGAGATCTTTATATCTTAGAGAAAGTTAACAGTTATTTTGCAGGTTTAAAATGTTGAAAGGTTTATTGAGACAAGAAAGGATGTCTGAAAAGACTAAATATTATAAAACTCTAAAATTTTACATAAATGCACAATTTTATATTACATGTGCCAAAGACAGAATCTGTATGAAGAATTCACGTCACTTTTCTCCTTCTCCTTCTCCTTCTCCTTCTCCTTCTCCTTCTCCTTCTCCTTCTCCTTCTCCTTCTCCTTCTCCTTCTCCTTCTCCTTCTCCTTCTCCTTCTCCTTCTCCTTCTCCTTCTCCTTCTCCTTCTCCTTCTCCTTCTCCTTCTCCTTCTCCTTCTCCTTCTCCTTCTCCTTCTCCTTCTCCTTCTCCTTCTCCTTCTCCTTCTCCTTCTCCTTCTCCTTCTCCTTCTCCTTCTCCTTCTCCTTCTCCTTCTTCTCCTTCTCCTTCTTTCTCCTTCTCCTTCTCCTTCTCCTTCTCCTTCTCCTTCTCCTTCTCCTTCTCCTTCTCCTTCTCCTTCTCCTTCTCCTTCTCCTTCTCCTTCTCCTTCTCCTTCTCCTTCTCCTTCTCCTTCTCCTTCTCCTTCTCCTTCTCCTTCTCCTTCTCCTTCTCCTTCTCCTCCTTCTCCTTCTCCTTCTCCTTCTCCTTCACCTTCTCCTTCTCCTTCTCCTTCTCCTTCTCCTTCTCCTTCTCCTTCTTTCTCCTTCTCCTTCTCCTTCTCCTTCTCCTTCTCCTTCTCCTTCTCCTTCTCCTTCTCCTTCTCCTTCTCCTTCTCCTTCTCCTTCTCCTTCTCCTTCTCCTTCTCCTTCTCCTTCTCCTTCTCCTTCTCCTTCTTCTCCTTCTCCTTCTCCTTCTCCTCCTTCTCCTTCTCCTTCTCCTTCTCCTTCTCCTTCTCCTTCTCCTTCTCCTTCTCCTTCTCCTTCTCCTTCTCCTTCTCCTTCTCCTTCTCCTTCTCCTTCTCCTTCTCCTTCTCCTTCTCCTTCTCCTTCTCCTTCTCCTTCTCCTTCTCCTTCTCCTTCTCCTTCTCCTTCTCCTTCTCCTTCTCCTTCTCCTTCTCCTTCTCCTTCTCCTTCTCCTTCTCCTTCTCCTTCTCCTTCTCCTTCTCCTTCTTTCTCCTTCTCCTTCTCCTTCTCCTTCTCCTTCTCCTTCTCCTTCTCCTCCTCCTCCTCCTTCTCCTTCTTTCTCCTTCTCCTTCTCCTTCTCCTTCTCCTTCTCCTTCTCCTTCTCCTTCTCCTTCTCCTTCTCCTTCTCCTTCTCCTTCTCCTTCTCCTTCTCCTTCTCCTTCTCCTTCTCCTTCTCCTTCTCCTTCTCCTTCTCCTTCTCCTCCTTCTCCTTCTCCTTCTCCTTCTCCTTCTCCTTCTCCTTCTCCTTCTCCTTCTCCTTCTCCTTCTCCTTCTCCTTCTCCTTCTCCTTCTCCTTCTCCTTCTCCTTCTCCTTCTCTTTCTCCTTCTCCTTCTCCTCCTCCTTCTTTCTTCTTCTTCTTCTTCTTCTTCTTCTTCTTCTTCTTCTTCTTCTTCTTCCTCTTCTTCTTCTTCTTCTTCTTCCTCTTCTTCTTCTTCTTCTTCTTCCTCTTCTTCTTCTTCTTCTTCTTCTTTTTAATATATAAATAAATTGCCTGTTGGAATCATTCAAACCATGTAATTTCCTTAAATTTTCAATAGCAGACATATTTAAAACATAAGATGAAGTTTATATTAGGTTCCAATGTAAAACCTGGATAACTCCATTTCATTCAGAAGTCTCTATACACATGGAAGATCAGAAATAATGTATTGTAGCCCCATTTAGCGATATGTGCATCAGTGAAATTAACTCTAGATAATGTCCATATATGGTAACACTGTGCACTTTTAGAAAACCTTGCATTTCAAAATGTAAAGAAGTGCTTCTTCTCACATTTTTAACAGATAGGGGAAATTATTTTACCTATTTCATACTTGCATTTTCTAAGTCCTGGAGAGAACAAGTTAAAAGGGATGGAAAAAAATATTCTTCAGAGCATTTCCTCCACAACAACATTGCTTCACAGCATTCACAGAATATCATTTAATAGTATTGCTTTTCTAAATGTCAGCTAATAGTATGGCATTCTATGATCTGTTATTGTTATCTACAAACCATATATACCAAAAGATGATATATACAGGAAAATAGGAAGTTAAAATGGAATCTAGGAAAATGAGACATAACTTCAATCTAGGAACGGCCATGGTTTGGAAGAATATATTTCACTTCACAGTGCTCAGGTGGGGAGTAAATGCCTTCTTAATTCTAACTAATGTAAGTTCAGCATCTGATCTTTATTAATACTAGATTTACATTGATAGTGAAAGCAGTTAACATTATGTAGAACATGTTTTGCAGTATGCTTTTAGTATTGTAGCTCAAGTGTCTGCAACGTCAGAGAAGACTGCCACATGAATATGAATAATGTATTTTTATTGAACAAAGGAAAAAGGAAAAGTCCTTCTGTGTTTTTATTTTATTTTATTTTATTTTATTTTATTTTATTTTATTTTATTTTATTTTATTTTATTTTATTTTTATTTGAGGTTCTTTAACTTTTAAAATACTTCCGAGCAAAGTGATCTACTAAAATTAGTGTATGCCTCTGGTTGAATTAAGCAAATGGAAAACTTTAGATTAGAGGAAATAGGAAATAAAGGTTGGGGGATTATTATTCACACACACAGGAAACATCTTTTTGGTATTTATATCTAAAATGGTTACCTTAAATCTTTCTGAGTATTTTAAGCTATTAGATAGCAGCTGAAAGTTGTGTAGACAAGGTACATAGGTTTTGGCATGTATTTTCCTACTCTTCTTCATTTTTCCATCTGTGTCATAAGCAGTACAAGAAGAAATTAGTATCATGTTCCTATAATGAAGTCATGAATTTGAGATTTACTTTGCAAGCACAGGGCTAAAAATGTGAAAATATAACATTACAGAAAGCAGGAGATTGAAATAATTTGTTTTCCCAAAATAATGTGTTGTGGTTTAACCCAGCCGGCAGCTAAGCACCACACCCTCCCCCCCTCCCTCTCTGGGATGGGGAAAGAGAATCAGAAAAATGAAGCCTGTGGGTTGAGATAGAGACAGTTTATTAGGACAGAGAAAAAAAAAATAATGATAATAGTACTACTACTAATGACATGTACAAAAAAAGTGATGCACAATGCAATTCCTCACCACCTGCTGACTGATGCCCAGCCTATCCCCAAGCAGCCGGTCCTCCCACCCCACCTAGCCACCCCTATATATTGTTTAGCATGACGTCAGATGGTATGGAATACCCCTTTGGCCAGTTTGGGTCAGCTGTCCTGGGTCTGTCCCCTCCCAGCTCCTGCTGCACCCCTAGCCTCCTTGCTGGCAGGGTGGTGTGAGAAGCTACAAAAGTCCTTGGCTTAGTGTAAGCACTGCTCTACAACAATTAAAACATCAGAGTGTTATCAACATTATTCTCATCCTAAATCCAAAACATAGCACCCTACCAGCTACTAGGAGGAAGATTAACTCTATCCTAGCTGAAACCAGGACAAATTGTAACAGGGTTAAACTTTAATTGTTGGCAGAATCTTTGATAACCTCTTTGACAGATGTTTCCTAAAGTAAAACAGTCATGTAAATATTAGCTATGGTGTAATAAAATAAAATATAGTAAAATATTAGATCATCCAGAAAGGTGCCAACATTATCCAACTACCACTAGAACAACTGTGCTAATAGGTTACCAGCCTAGTCTAGTTTTTTCTTAGTCTATACTATCCCACAAAACAAAGAACTTAAAAAATTTAAAAGAGGAAAGAAAGTGAATTTCCCAATTAAAAGAAACCCACTATACAAATACATAGAATTCATATTAAGAAATTCTTTTGTATAAATGCACTGCCCTTGTAGCAGGTCAGCATGTAGAAGACATACTGAAAAGATTCTTCTCTCCCTTTATGACTATATGAGTGTCACACAAGTAGGTTCTCTCATTAGATATGCACCAAGCTTCAGGCCTACCACAGAGTTAGTCCATTAACAAACACTTTGTTGTTAAATATTTCATTGTTATGAGCTCATGCTTAAACCTAAAGAGCAATCTGTGAAACAATGGAGTGTTAAAGATTTTACTGCCCATAAAACAACATGAGAGTAACTTTTAGAAAGCTGCAGAAGGATTCTGGAAAAGGATGGCTTTCTTTGCCTTTTATTGCTTCTTGGTGAATAATTTCTGTTTACGAACTCCCTACAGTAATGCAGAGGATCAATATTAAATCTATTGTGCAAATGAAATGATAGGAAACTCTGAAGCTTGTTACCCAACTGTCTTCAGTCCCTTTAAGATGGTGCCTCTGCAAACGTGAACACAGCATGACTGAGAAGATCCTGTTTGTGGACCTTGACTCAACCTTGGATTATTTATTACTCAACGAAATTTTGTACAGGTAAAATAACCCACAGTGGGGGTTGGGGTAGTGCACTTTTATTTATTACTCAACACATCTCTGCGGAAGGATGTGTTGTCCAGGGAGCAGAAGCTAAAAAGAGACCATGAAGTTTATTCATTTTACATTATTCTTCAGCTTGGAGTGCTGCTTTCAAGCTGGCCTTTCTTGGAGGAAATAGCAGGACTTCCATCACTTAAACTTACCATCCCTTTTGGCAAAATATGGGACATGACCTACCTACATTTAGCAAGTTGAATTGAGTATATTGTTGCAGTTAATAATTTAGTGTAGCTTCATTGTGATGTATACCTGATTGCCATTCAGACTTTGTGAAACTCAAACCTCTTTTCACATTCATCTACTTCAATTTTATATGCTAAACTCTTAATGTCTCAAAATACTAAATAATAGTTATTAAAGAGATATATTATCTGCAGTGAGAAAGAAACCTCTCTGTTGTGAGGTACAAAAACATGTTATAGCTTGTTATGTTCTGCTGTATCTATGTGCAATATATGGTTATTAATAAGGCTTCTAAAATCCTTGTGTTTGTCTTCTATGGTAACCTTGATACCTTAAAACAATAGTTGTTATTGTAATGGAAAGGAGGAACTCTGACAGCCCAGACACATGCAATTTTCAGACTTGGGAAGACAGTCAGGACACAGAGCAAAAGCTGTTGGTATAGACTTGTCACCTCAAAACCTCTTGACTGAATGTTTCCCTGTCTTCTACCTGAGGACTGTCAGAAAGAATGGTAATTTTTCCAACTCTAATGTTATGATGTCTTAAAATTTGTGTCAGAATTGGGAACATTCCTGCCATTTTCTTACAGAACCCTTCAAATTTCAACAAGACTAACCTTCATGAAAAATCAAACTCTTGATAAAGTAAGAGATTCAAACTGAATGATGCAACGAGCTTGAAAAATTCTGTCATGAAGACCTCCTCCATTTTAATTAAACCATCCTTCATTGTTTTTATCTCAATACATACAATTCCAAATTTTGGCATTGATTTTCTAGTATTTTCTTCACAGAGATAAGTGAACTAAGGTTCTTGCAGTCAAAGCCTTGAAACATTTAACTTTGTTGTATGCGGCAAGTTTGTGTTGATATTTTGGAATTTATGGGCCCACTAGTCCCATTGAAATTAATGTAATGTGTTTTTTCTAAAAAAAAATATCCACAAGAAGAGATTTTGTGAATCTTATTGTACAAATTATAACTTTCACATTTAACACTAAAATATACCTAAAAAAATCACTTTTCTCATTTATATGAAAAAGATTTAGTACACTTATCTCAAGCTTAGCTACTGCAGTGAAACCTCTGATACATTGGTTTATTGACAACACTGATATACCCCCAAACAGCCACTGCAAACCTCTGGGAGATTGCCTGTGGCAGTACGTCCTTGTTCATGAGGAACTCATCAATATGTGTGAGTAGAGCTACCAACTTCTAATGTTAAAGACATTCAGCACTTTGGGGATTTAGCACCTGGTTGTACCAGCTGAAAAGTTCATTATTCTGCATGCACATGCAAGCACAGTGGAGTTTTTCCACGTAACACAGAAATGTCTGACATTTTTTTTTTTTAATACATGAATAAGAAACCATAAGAAGGTTAAGTGTTAGCTATTAACTGTAAATGCTCATAGCTGTATTAACCTGCTATGAATACCAGCTGATGCTGTTTGTCATTTTTTTGGTGTTGTCATGAAAATTGACCAGTGAAAACGTTGCATGAATGGCTCAGTGCATAATTCCTCTTTGAAGATCCAGACTGAAAAGTGAGGCCACGGCAGTCTCCTCAGGGCCTTCTGTCCATAGCTGGACTTTTTTTTGTGAGTAGTGGAGAAAGGAGGCAGAATAATAGTTCTTTTTTATCTTGGAAACCACAGAAACCTTGTCCCAAAGTGATCTTAAATGATAGTGTGGCATTGCAGAGCTCAGAAACATTGGGGTTCTATATGATCTCTATATAGAGAAAGGTACAGGGAAAAGAAGGTCTGGAATGACATCCAAATGGGCTCTCTTAGTCTAGTTCTATGCATTAAATGGTTCATACTCCTGGGGAAAAAAAATAATAAAAAAAATAAAGATTTGAGGTATTTACTAAACAATTGTGTCAACTGCATTCTTAATGTTGCTGAATTATACAGCTGGATTCCTATCAACACATACAAACCTCACACTCTCACACAGTACTTTCTTATCAATGGACTGTGATGACTAGCACCTGCCAGGGTTGTCTTTTATGAAATTAATATTTTGAAAAACAATATAAACACAGAGAAGAGAATAATAATAATAATAATAATAATAAAAAGTTAAAAAAAATGTATGGACTAGAGCAGTCCTATTGATTTGCACTTAACTGACTTTACAGTGGAAAGCAACAACAGTTTGACATCATAGGGCATCCATTTGTTAATTTTTAACAGGAAGCTGAAGTGCTACCAATCATAAAACTGATGGGTAAACAAAATAAGGGAAGAAGTCTACATGTGTTAACATGAATGAATAAGAAATGACCATCACTGAAGAAAGACAGAAGAGTATCACTGAGAGAGCACAGAAAGATTCTTTCTTCTAGAGAACCAAATGACTTCCTTGTCCATCAGAAACACATAGAAAAGTCTGAGCCAAAGCATTTTGGCTTTTTCATAACATGAAAGCTAAAGAAGAAATAATATATTTTTACTGAATTTTAATTCAAAAGCAAAAAGTACAACTGAAAAATCACATCTAAGCATATAACATAAGCGAGTCAGATGTCTAAAGAAAATCACTACAGATGTTTTGTAAAAGGCCCACAAGAATAAGGTCCAAAATGCTGGCCTATTGGTGTCTTGAAAGTAAAGCAATCACAGAGAAAACGATACTAGAAAGAAAAGTCCTTCATGCCTCCTCTCATTTCAGTGTAAAGAAGTAAATAAAACAGAACAGAACTGAATATAGAAAAAACATGTTTTTATTCTAAAGAAATTATAGGAGATGAGTATATAATGTGTCAAAAACAACTGTGTATTCTGTAATACTTGCAGTGGTACTGCCAGAAAACCTTCTAGGAAAGCATTTTCAAAACACTAGAAATACACTTTGCAGGAACTGAAGGATTGTGATAACCTTTCTGAAGATTAAGATGTGGAGAGTCATGCATTTTCAACTGATTGCATCTTGGTAACTCAGCCTGTGATTTCCACCTTGTAAAAGATTATGAAAAGAATTGATGGCTGGTTCTAAACTATCAGGAGACAAAAACAAAAAGTGTTTGAGATTGAAATAGAATTGTAACAGTAAATAATAAAGCAGAAGGTAGATAAATAAAGGTAAAGAACATTGCAAGAATAATAGATAAAAAAGACAGTTCAGTGCAAATAAATATAAAAGATTGATCAGTCAGCTGATTTTTTATCACGCCTCAGAACCTATAAAATATGTAATGCAAAAAAGAATGTTGTGTAAGTAACTACCTGTTCCATTGATGAATATTGAGAAATTGCAAAGACAAAAATGATTTAAAAATTCTTACTGTCTTTACAGAACTCTAAAGGTTCAGATTCCTTATTATACAATATTTTAGATTTCATAAAGTAGCATGCATACAGAATATATAAGAATAAGATAATGCTGCAATCCTGCATATATAACAGTGAAGGAACAGAGACAGCTGATATTAGCATAATGGAATCAGTAACAGAGTTTTGTCCATTATGAAAGAAGAATGTAGGAAGGGATGTGGATATATCCCATACCTTTAAGTGAGACAAAAACAGACAGCTTGAAAAGTCTGCCATTTACCAGTATGTTGATATGGAGAAATTCTGGGAGAAAACTCAATGGTACTGGCATCAGAAGTCTCCCTTGATGAGAAAAAGCAGGGCAAACTGGGTTAGGAACACAGGAGCTGCCATAGCAAGTTGAGTCAGTAATTCCTCTCTTTTGTTATCCTGTTTTTGACAGGGAGCAGCTATCAGTGCTTAAGAGAATAGAACAAAATATTAAAATGCACACAGTTCTGGAATGACTGTCTCACTGGTGAAGTTGTTTTATCTTTCTCTGTTGACTGGAGTTTGGCTTATTATCTAGAGGTCTAATGTTATGATGGCACTCAAGAAAACCCTTTAAATATAACAGCAAATACTGAGCTTTACTCACATCTTTTCTTTTTTTTTTTTTTTTTTTTTTTTACTTATAAAAGTGTACAAAAATGCTTGTCAATATAAAAAACAGCTGCAGAAGAGCTGGAAGGAAAAGATTGTACCCCAGGCATCAAAGTATTTTGTTATGCTTTTAAGGCTGGCTGAGAAGCTGTGGTAACGCTCCCTTCTCTTACACATGTTGATTTGTATGTGGAAGTTCTATGTTGGACAAGAAAAATCCACAATTTGATTAAATCATATAAAATAAACAAATGTTCCTCTTTGAAACTTGGTTGCTGAAGAATAAATAATTTCAGAAGTGGAATTTCAAAATTCGCCCCAAACCCATAAGCAAATCTTAAAAATTTGCTGAGAATATTGCTATACTTAAGAATACATTGACTTT
Organism: Anser brachyrhynchus; assembly: GCF_964034855.1. Lineage (NCBI taxonomy): Eukaryota > Metazoa > Chordata > Aves > Anseriformes > Anatidae > Anser > Anser brachyrhynchus. The sequence goes on along the minus strand of NC_137694.1, from coordinate 126,585,974 downwards.
GTCTATGACCACCCTGTCATTAACTCTCCAGTTTGTTAGGATTCACTTGCTTGCCCTTCCTAGTACTCTTCCATCCTATCTATAAGATGGTTTTATATTTGGTATGTCCTCAGCTAGACAAGCAGAACACTTTTTTGCCCATAATGCTTGACGTCTCCACACAGAATGATTTAGAGATCCCAAGAAGGTGCTGATGGAACTGCTGATGGCACCAGTATGTCTGGGTCAACTTGGTGGTGTCCTTGCCTAATCAGCTACCTTGAGATGAAGGGCAAAGTAGCCTTGGAGCAGTAAGCAACCTTATTTATTGCAGAACCTGAGTAGCATCTGGGTATTGTCCTTGTATGAGCTGAGGAGCCTATCTCATGGCAGGTCAGAAATAATGGGGTCTCTAATATTGTGAGTGAAAGTGCAATAAACATCAAAACAGTATAGTCTGAAAGAGGATATGACTGTGAAGTGCAAAATCACAAATGAATATACTCCCATTGTTTATTTCCTTAAATACACACATTCATCTTGTAGCAGATCTCAGACAGTATGCTAGACACAAATGCAATCATAATCCTAGTAGACTGCATGAACTTCAAGAAACTAATGAATCCTGAATGATGGCAGGCTCAAGATGACTTTTTGTCATGAAATGTAGGTGATTATTCTTTGGAAAGAACTTGTTAAATTTACTCTATAGAGAAGCCACAAATGTTTTAGGAGAATTTTTTAGAACAGATTTTGTTACAGATGTTTGTGCTCAAGAACTTAAAAATTTGTTCATGAAACTAAAATAATAAAAGTTCGGGAGAATCACACAAAGAAGAAAGAAAGGTCTGAACAGCATGTCTTTTTTTTTTGTTGTTTGCTTTTCTTCATATTTTGCAGCAGACCATGCAAAAATATACAGAGAAAACAGTAAATGTAGGAAAAAGACTCTTCTAATCCTGTCTATTTCAGTGTCCATCTGCAAAAATAGCAGATGCCAAATGAAGATTATAAACCCCAAAGAATAAAACAGAGATATTCTTTCAGTAGTCTCCCAACTATATATTAATCAGTTCAAAAATATGAATCAAAAAGGATATTTAATTCCCTATGTTAACCATTATTGTCATTGAGAATATGTATATTTTACTTCTTCTATATTCCACCCTATTGTAGGTTGAATGGAAAACTGCTTTCTCTGTTAGGTATCAGCTTACTAGATATTAATTTTAATAGGTTTCCTTGCTTTTATCGTGAAGAAAAGTGACTACTTCTTTCTTTGCATTCACTATAGTTTTATGATTTTATAGATTTTAATCATATTATTTTTTCCACCATCAGTTTCTAAACTGGGAAATTTGAGTCTACACAGCTTCTTATCAATATTTTTTTTTGAGGGGGGGAGGGGGAGGGCAACAAGAATTATCTACAATTTAAAAATACAGATTTATTTAGTGGCATAAAGGAGTTTTTATGGTGTTTTTATTTGTCATGTTGATTTCTGTGGAGGATTAAGCTAGCATTTTCAGCATGGTCTTGATAATTAAGCTCAAAATTCTTTTTCTTAAGCATCAAAGCATAATAGATCTCTTACAGTTCATTGCAGTGAAATGATGTGCTTTTTTTTATTTCTCTTGTGTATATAGTGAAACTCCCCAGTTTCTTACTGTAAATGTTTATTATTATTATTATTATTACTATTACTATTACTATTATTATTATTATTTAAGCCTTTTTGGTATTTTTTACAGTCCCTGGCTGTGGCTTGACCCGTGAGGAGCCCATACAGTGCTCTAGCAATTCTTGGTGGGTCACTGTGACAGGCTGCAAATTGAAGTTCCCAAGGGAGATCTACTTCTGTGCTGAAGATGATTCTAACTCCCAGCAGTCTCTACAGAATACAGAAAGTGCAAGTCTCTCCTTCTGCTCCTAATTCTTTGCAATGAATTTAACTCTAACAGAACTGAGGATTTACTTCCTTCTCCTCAACCAATTTTCCTCTTCTGCTATCCTTTCCTCCTCAAAAACAAACAAAAAAAAAAACAAAACACCACAAACCAAAACAACAAACAAAGCCCAACCCAACCCAACTCAAACTAAGAAACAACACTCACCATCCACAAAAAATATTTACTTTTCAAAAAACACATAATTTTTACCTTCACTCAGTTTTTCAAAATATATTTAATTATACATATATTCCATGCCTCAGTATCAGCCATTTAAAGAAAACTCAAATAAAAAAGAGTTTCTACAGTTATACTTCAAAACAAATTAAAGTTCTCTTTATCTGAAATGCTGATATATTTTTTTTTTTAATCTTGTAAACATATTTTCTCCAGCTTGAGAGATAGTCTGATAATTCTAAGAGGAGAACCAGGCATGTTTTCAAAGTTACATGGCACTAAAAAGCAGACTTTATAGCAGTATTCAGCATATTAATGTGGTTTGATAGTGTGACACTGACAAAGTATCAAATTTACTGTCAGAATTGTTCAGTGTCATGTCATTTGCATAAACTCAACTTCTGGAATAAAGCAATTTCAGACAAAGCTGGCTGCTGTAAGAAAAAGACAGGCAGAAGATATTTCATCTCAGGATACTCAGCCATGGGAGGACAAATGATCATTCTGTCAGAAAAATTAAAGGAAAATGTATTTTACTTTCATGTTCTTATTTCAAGTTGGAAAAGTTTATTGAAAACAGTATTTTTTCTCATAAGCAAAATATTTTACAAACATTTTCCAAGAATGTATTATTTTTTCATACAAAAAGCTTTCATCGTTCATTCTCTTTCTCTTTCTCATGAATTTGAAAAATTGGACCGGAAGGCATTAAAAATTGGAAGAATTAAGTTAATGAAAGTTTCCCATTTTTTATTTTTATATATAAATTATTAAATATTATTATATTATTATATATAAATTATTTATATATATATATATATATTTTTTTTTTCCCCAGAGGAGTAATATTTTGGGTTTATAAATCTTAGAGAATGGAAAATATTTTAAAAATATTTAGGTTTTATTGAGACATTACTTTTCAGTCTTTTTAATTTTGTCACAAAAATGTTTTGTTCCATACTGAGAAGCTGTTTCATTAACTAAACTTTCATTGACTTCCTCCACCTCATTTTTATATTTTTCTCTCAACAGAGAAGAAGTGACACTGGTGACTGCATCAGTATTAGCATTTACTTCTGGCTTCTACTGCAGCTGCAGTATAAATCCCCTATAGTGCTAGTGTCTATATAAATAACTTTTTAAGTATCTCTCAAATGGCAAAGTCTCAGTTGTGGCCCTCTGTGAATGGAGCATATGTAGAGTGTGTATATAGTCCGTAATAGAATTTTGTTTTCTTGTTTTCCTTTTCAGTTGTATGCTTGTTTTTGTCTTGTATGCTTCCTGCAACATTTTCAGTAATTTAAAAAATATGTTTGTCTCTCCTTTCTCTGCTTTCTATCTTCTTTTAGCTCTGCTGAATGAAACTTAACCTTAGTAACAGTCTCATTTGAATCACGGTTACAAACACAATGTAACATAAGGCAAGAATTTACAAGAATGAATTCAGTTTTGATTTATTTATTTATTTTTCCTGACAGCGAACAAACAAGAATTTTTACTGGAATTTAGAGTGGGGACAGACTATACTGGAAAGGGTTAAAAACTCATAATAGTGTCTTATGGGAAAAAATCTGCTGCAGGAGCATTTTGTCGTTTGCTCACAGTTCTCCAGCTGGGCTTGAGCACATGGAAATAGTTGACCAGTCATTTCAGAAGTAGCTGAACTTCGCATACCACCCGCCATGGAGGAAAATGTCAGGAGGTGCTGTATAAATGGGGAGAGAAAAGTTAACTGGGAAAATTGGGCCAGTTTAGCTTGTAGAAGAGAATACTGAGAGGGGATGTTATCAATGTATACAAATATCTGAAGGGAGGGTGTCAAGAGGGTGGGCCAAACTCTTTTCAGTGGTGCCCAGCAACTGGACGAGAGGCAATGGACATAAACTGAAACAGAGGAAGTTCTGGCTGAATATGCAGGGGCACTTCTTTACTGTAAGGGTGATAGAACACTGGAACAGGTTGCCCACAGGTTGTGGAGTCTCCTTCTCTGGAGATATTCAAAACCTGCCTGGATGCAATCCTGTGCAATGTGCGCTAGGTGACCCTGCTTGCCAGGGGAGTTGGACAAGATTATCTCTAGTGGTCCCTTCCAACCTCAACCATTCTGTGATTCTGTGAAAACCAGAATGGTTCTACAGACTTCTTGCTGTTCATAGTACAATTTCATTTTAATTATGCCTGTGTAATTAGTAATTAGTAATACTGGAATTTCTGTAGGTTTTGAAGTTAGTAAAAACCTTGAACCTTGTATCAAGTGAAGAATTTTTTTTTGTTATTTTGCTCAAATCTGCCACAGTAACAATCAATATACCTGCTTGTGATCACAAGGCAAAAGCTTTGAGGTATATACAGAAAAAAAATAATCAGTGTGTTTTACTCATAATGAAAAACCGTGTGTCCACATAACTTCTCATTTGAGATGACACTGATGGGGATGTTGGATTTTGAAGTACAGACAGGGAAGAGGAGAGACATCTCCACACATGGGGAACTCATCTAATGCTGTCAGAAGTAGCTGAGAATCTTCTTTCTAAAAGCTTTTGAAAATGTATCCATCATCTTAGGGCTTATAGAAAAGTTGAATATCATTCTCTCATCTTCAGGCAAAGGACCTTACCTAATGACGAGAGAAATAAGTTAGCTCAGTCTGTTCATAGCTTGAGTGAGAACATGGTGTCATCTTCTGAGACATAAAGCTTTCACTAGCTCACAAGTAGATAGGTTCTGCATTATCTCTTTCTGCATAATCTTTTACACAAATATTTAGATTGATCATATTATTTGCAACATGGAAAATTTCAGTACTGTCCTTGATGTTATACACAAAAAACATGAACCACCAGTAAGACAGGCACATTACTTGACTTTCTTAAGTCAGATAGATAGACTTTCTTTTACAAGAACCAGATAATATATACAGTGGCAACATGTCACCCATTTAAGTGTTTCTATGATTCAACTCTTTATGGAGAGGTTATTTACAGATATGCCAGAACTAGATCTCATTAACAGTTCTGTTGAAATGGAATAAAAAACTACTTTAAACTCATTACCCAGTGTTGATTCTACTCACAGTGCTTACACTGTTCTCATCATAACTGGGGCTTATAAGCCTTCTCTACTCTTTCACCAATGTCTTCATATTGATGCAGAAAAGTCTGTGTTCATATTCAACAGGTTAACGAACTAACACATCACACTCTGAACTACTTGCAAATAACTAATTTAAAATTTGGGTGTTTCAGAAAGGTGAAATCCATGAAGGAAATTATTAATTAATTAGAGAAATCTGAGGTTCCACTGCATTTGACAGCAATGTGTGTGAACGCTTCCGTGTTTCTTCTCAATGAGTGTAGATTTTTGGCTTTATTGTTAATGTGCGTGTGTGTGCTTTTTTTCAGAAAGGGAAAATGGTTTAGCTGTAGAGAAAAATTGGCTACACAAAATGCAGTTCAACGCACAAGTAAAAAGTTGAAAAGTGTGGTTAAGTGGTTCATTCCTAGTGACTTCTGCTGGTAACAGCTACTACTTTTAATGACACTAAGTGCAACATTTTTAGAGAGAAGATAATCCCTAAACATCTTTCCAAATTTAGATGGCCCTGTAGCTTATAAGGCTCCCTGACAAACAAAACCACTCCAGAGACAGTGGAAAGTCTTATGACAGGGGGCAGCGAGCATGTCTTACATCTGTTTGAAGTTTTACATCAGAGAAACATCCAAAAGTCAAGTGGATTTCAGGAAATTGTTATGTCTCTAACTTCACAGTTATTTAAGTAGTCTCACTAGGCAGTAGACGTAAATTATCTTCCAGCTATGACTATGCCACTGGAAAATGTGTTTTGTACGCGAAAGAGGCTCACAATTTTATATGTATATGCCCAGTAAAGTAGTCTGGAAGACTTCTCCCCAGCTATCTCAAGCTAAATCAATTCATATTAGATTAAGTAGTTCAAATATTTGGATTAAATTGCTGGATTTTGCTTGAAGTGAATAAAGCAGGATGTGCAGAAACAGCCCTTCTGGCAGGTCAAATTTATATTATGTGCATTGGTAAAGAACTGACGGCTGTAAACTGAAAGCATGGCTGGATCCTACATAGACTCTTTAAAGTAACCTGTAATTTATAATTAGTACATTTTGTTTGTTTGTTGTTTGTTTGTTTTTATTTAAGGTAACTTTTTATAAGTAAAATACACTCAAGCATGAAAAAAAAATCACTGCATGGAACCTGTTATATTAGACTAGCTGAATTTAGATTGATCTAAATGCATAGCTATTAAATTTACCTATCCCACTACACACTGATCTATTTCAAGTTTGCTCAGAATGAAATAAAAGATTTAAGAAATTCTTACTATTCTTCCACTCCATTTCTTGTTCTCTTTTCCTTTATGAAGGTTCTTTTCTTTTTATTGTGTCTTAGATGCTTCAGGAAATATTTCTCTTGGAATATTAAAAAAAAAAAAGAAAAGTTCAAAACACAACCAAATAAACTGTGACCTTAATCTTCTACTAGTGCAAATCAGTCTAAATTCACCAAGTTGGAAAGAACATTAATGTGAATTCCTTACCTGAGTGGGATATCTCTGGGTGGTAGGAAAACTGATTTTTCCTTCCTTTTCCCCTTAACCCATTCATTTAAAAAACCCTATTTTTTTTTTTTTTTCTGGGCAAGCAAATCTAGGAAGCCTTTTACCCCTGTTTCTGAAATATTTTTGTTGAATCTGCTTGGTCACCCAACATATTTGCAAATATTAATAGAAAATTTAGACAGTAATTAAAGTCTGCAAAGCAGATGACTGTGGAACAATATCCACTCTTTTTTTTTTTTTATGATGGGATATTCATGAAGTGGTTGCCAGCTTGGAATAGGGATTTTTATCTTTCCTGGAGATCTGTCCTGCTAATGGTCTCAGAGAGTAGTAGTAAGACATTTCAGCTCACTTGAAGTGGCAGATGTTTCTAGCTGATTTCACTGTAAGCCTGAGGTTGAATCAGGGACATTGGTTATAGATGAGGGATGGAGAAGGCTTTTTTTCCTCAGCAGCTTTACAGGCTGCCTTGCTAAGAGGACAGCCTAGGATGAAATTTATCTTTTATTGTTAAGTACTAAGAAAGCTGAAGCAGGAAAGGTGGCTGTGAATAAAAGTTGTGATGACTCATCTCTGATCTCTCTGGTTTGTAATTAGCAACATTTAAAAACATGAATGAGTACAATTGCCTCTCTTACAGAGTGTAAGCTGGCCTTGTCCTCTGCCAGCCCAGGCAATGGCTGTTGGCACAGACAATGCTGTAAAAAGACAAAAGGAAATCCCACAGTGCTAGTGTATCAGGCACTTAGCTGGGAGCAGGGAGAGAGCTCATATTGCTCTAAGAAATAGAGCAATATTCTATATTCTTACTTCTAAATTCTAAATTCTTCCTTCTGTGTTTATTTTCCACTGTGTGCACTGCCTTCTTTACTAGGTAATTGAAGTCAATTCTTCCTTTATTTTTTTTCCAGGCAAATCCACAGTCCTCACTCAGCTCCAAACCCCAAAGCTTATTGCCCTGAAGGAGTTGCCTTCTGTATTTGGAGACTGGGATTTCAGAGTATCCAAGGGGTCTTCGTGGGAAGAGAAAACAATATGGACAGCTGGGGATGGAGAAAGACTCCCACTTCTCTGACAGACTCCTTCCTCCCTACTGCTGCTACTTCTCTTTGTCCTCAGGGGGCTGTTGAACCTCTGTGTTAGAAGCCTTTCCCTTCTTCCCTGCATATGTAAAGAAACTTCTGATTATCCATCTAGCTCCTCTGAGACTAGAAATATTTTTCTAATTCAGGAGCTGAAACATGAATGTGATGTAAATGACCCCCATGGCAGGGGCCACATTGATGCAGTTATGAGTAGACAGACCCCTCAGTGAGTTGTACACAACATTGGCAAAACATTAGGGCAAACAAACACACAAACAAACAAAAAGATAGCAAAAGTTAATTTGTTAGCAAAATAGCTAATAGAGACACCATGTACCTTTTGCACTTGACTATAATGTGTATTGTATTAAGATGATAATAAGATATGGATCTCAGTAAATACAAATAAGGCCCCACATATGATGACATTTCTCCCTAGATTTTACAATGTACAAAGCAATAGAGCCACTCAGTTTACAGGTGCTACCACTGGAAGATGTTTAATATATAACCAAACTCAGTTTGAATAGATTTTATGAAGAGCTGAAACTGTAATCTCAACATAGAGAGCTAAGCATTTCAGTAAATGTATCTGGATGGCTCAACAAGGTATACTTCATAAACCTGTTTTCAGCTATTAACTTCGGCTCATGGAGAATTTCCTGCTGTTTATATCACTGCCAAAGCTTGCTCCATAACTGTTATGAAAGCAATTTTTGCTATTGTTATCAGCGCTTCAACATAGTCGCAATAATGGCCCTGTGCAGGAGATAATAGTGCAGTATGTAAAATACTTTTTTTTTTTTTCAATTGGTGCTTTGTGTGGAAAGTATAGGAAAAATAATTGCACCACTGAAATTTGTGATATACAGTTACGATACTTTTAATTAAAAGGAAAAGAAAAAGACACCAGGTAATAGGATATTATTTTCTCCCCTTCTAATAGCATTTAAAATGAAAATTTAAATGAAAATTTTAAAACTAAGAACTGAAGCATAATATCACTTAATGGGAATTGTCTGTCTTATATTAAGAAATATATTGGCAAAAAAATGCAGTACCATTTTCAGATTATTTATTTATTTATTTTATAATACTTAACACAGTACTAGACAAGAGCCATAACAGAGATATAACAGGAATTATGAAATACAAGTGGAAAAAAAGATAGGCTCACCATTTGAACCAGACATTAATGCATTTTTTCAAGTTTATGACTGAGATCAGTTACCTTTAACACCTTCTTTAAATATAGAATTGTATGTTTTCTGGGCTTGTATTTGTTTAATGCTTGGGTCAAGAATATATCCAACTACTCTTCTGATTCAGGCCCCAAGTTTTCAGCTTGTGGGAAAGCATCCTCACTAATACAACTTGTTCCCAAAGGCATCTGAAGAGAAGGAAAGGAAAAGTACTGTGTGAAGGGTGGCTTTTGCAGCTTGCTCTTTGTACCTTGAAGGCAAATAGATGCATAGACTTAGAGAAACTGATCTGAGATGGAGCTGATTGTATGACCTTATCCTTAATTCAGTATAATTCATAATGCTTCTAGAAGCATTAAGAGCTTTACCTTGATAGTCAGATTTCGCATATTGACATCCAATACCTCATTTCCTTTGTTTGACTGATGCCTCCTCCCTGATAATAGACTTGTTAATCTACTTCTACTTGTTAATCTACTTCAAACTGATCACCTGCAGAATATAGAAAGAACACAAAGCAGGGGGAAAAACAGATATTGGACTACCTGTAGAAAAGCTTCAGAACCAGCACATCTTCGATTACACTGCCTATTTATAAGTTCCCTTAAGTTTATTGAAAATTATTCTTTGAAGCCTATAAGATTCAGAAAAACAGGGTAGGATGAAACCTATTACTTAGAACTGGTCCTAATACCTAGCTTTTAGCAAGTACTGGCAAGTCATGAGTGTGCTGTGGAAGTTATGCTTACGTTTTTGGGGCAAGGATATGGAAATTTACAATGTAGATTAGTCTGTTTGGTTCAGACAAAGAGACCCTGCCTGCATGTGCAGGGGATGTTCTCCTTTAGTAGTGCTGTGTAGAGACAAACATATGTCAAGAAATATCCGGAAAAAACGAGTACTAATTTACATGGAAATAAAGAAAAAGATGCACATGAGAATATTTAATTAATGTATAGGTACTTTTATGCACTTTTTGCTCAAACTTCTGTACTTGAAAAATATTGGAAATATATTTTCCTTTCCTTTTTGAATTTTAATGAGTTCTGCTTATAATGAGACGTACCCATATTTTATTCAATATTTCTCATTTTTAAAATACTGGAAGCTTACCCACATAACCACGAACGTTTGTCAAATGAGAAAGAACAGTTTGACACGGAGAAGAAAAGAGTATTTCTGTGAGCTCTCTACAGCAAATTTAAGAGTTGGGAAACCTGGATAGCTTAGATAAGATTCAAGCAGGCTTCAAAACATGAAGTTTCTCCTTTGAACTGAACTCTGCTACCTCTGTTTCTGAAGTGGTTATGAGATCTACAAGACCCTCTAGCAAAACACTGAATGACGGAAGAAGAGGTACAGCTGAACAGCTGTTTCTTAAACAGGGAAGAACTGCAAATTATAGTTCCTAAGAACAACAACAACAATAACAACAACAACAACAACAACAAAAAAACACAGTTTTTTTCCTGTTACTAATAAAAACTAGAAATGTCCTCTACCTTCCTTTCAGGGATTTGTGACAAGATAAACTACTCCTTCTGATGTCAGCTGGTAAGTCAGTTAGTTACTTCATCTTTTGGTAAGCTTCTCATTTTGGTCAAGCCAGAATGAATGGTAGATCAGGCATACTTAACTATTCACTTAAGAGTGGAGATTGCAGGAACATCTCTAAGATCACTGTTGTCTTTCCCATTATTTCAATTTACTAAAATCAAATCTACATGATCATCAAGTAGATATATGTGCCACTTAAGATCAGGCCTAGAACTATCGAATTCCATAGTATATGAAGTGAATTACATTATTTTTTTCCATTTTGGTTGGAATAAATTTCCACCACGAAGAGTGTATCTGCTGTGTCAAATTTATTACCTTGGAAAACAACAACAACAACAACAACTGTTACAAAAGAACTTGTGTAAACATTTTGCTTTGACAATTTTAAAAAATGAATGTCTCTATTCTACAGTGCAAGGAGTTTAAAACCTGGAAATATTTAAAAGATCCACAATCCAAGTGAAATACTCAGTGATTGAAACAAGGTATTTTAAACTAATCTAATGTAGTTTCCTTTATATATTCTCACTTTATGACAATGTGAGATTTTTCTTTTTCTATTGTGTTAAAAAAGTGAGAAGTACAAACTGGGAGATGGGAAAATAACTGAAATCTTAAAACTTATAACAAGCTGGACAATCAGATTACTGTTCAGTTCTACATAAAAAAAAGTTACTATGAAAATTGTGTCAGATTATGTGTGACTATAAAACAACAATACACTATTTCCATGCACCTAGTGAACTGTTTGTCATTCTAAAGTTCAACCTCATACATAACATATTGTTTACATCCAGGCTCTGTGCTGTGCTTTTTTATTTACTGGATTATGGGACATGCCTTGGGACATGGAGTTCTTGGAACATGTCTTGACAAGCTGGAGGAAAATGTCTTATTTATTTATTTATTTATTTATTTATTTTTTGTAACAACATCAACTGAGAAAGGGAAAACAGAATTCAGATCTGCCAAAAAATTCCTAAGTTAATGACATTGGCAGTATTTGATGTGAAATAAATGAGGATTCGTAATAGAAATAAATGAGGACTTATAACAGAAATAAATGAGGATTCATAATAGTATTATCTGTTCATTCTCAGAAGTGGACAAGTTTCTTTTTTTTAAATTTTGACATAACACTGGAACGCATAGTGGACTTGAGAAGAAAAAAACATAATTAAAAATAATGCTACTTTTCAAACCAAAAGTACTCCCCAGTTATAATTCTTTTACTTGCCAGTCAGACATTGTGACAAGGAAATTTATTCATTTCTGTTCAGAGCTACTCCTTCCTCTTAGTTGATGCTGACACTTACATGGCCTCATGGATTGCCAGCTATGTTATTGGGACACCCTCTGGTCTGGGGACTTGCCAAGATGATTCTGGGCTTACTTTCACTTTCTAACATATAATCACAGTTTGATTTATGAGTAAATGACTTATCAAGAACATGTGAGAGCTCTGGCATACCTGGGAATTAATCCAGATTGGTGAGATAACCACTTTGAACTTCTCAGTTTTGATGTTTTAGTACTGCAGTTGAAAGTGCTTGCTGTTGTATTTTACTCTTGCTACATTATTCTTTGTAAGTTGAGAAAAAGAAATCACAGCATATTTTAAATAATCTAAAAATCTGTTTCCCTCACTCTGAGCAAAGATACATGTAGATGAAAAATCTTTGTAATATTTCTTCTTTCCAAAAATACTTTGTTTACAAGTGGCTTTTTCACTGCTGTTTTATTTTTCAAAAGCAGATGTTATAACTGCTTAATTCTGAGACAAATTTTCTTCCTCTTCATTGTTTTGAAGAGCTGAAACAAACAAACAAACAAACAAACAAAAAACACAAAGGAATTTTCATGCTGTTTGGAGAAATTAAATCCATATAGAAAAGGTATGCACTGCTCAAAATGTTATTTTACAGAGTAAGATGTCTACAGGATATGCAACAGTCACAGCAAAAATCAAACAACCATAAAATTTGTGAATGCTAGAACAAAGCTCTATCATATGCTTCACACTTCTGACTAAATAAAATTTCTGAAATCTGAATTATGACCATCAGGAATCTCTCAGAGAGCACATCAGTGAGTTTCAATACACATCTGCAATGATCATTTTGTATTATGCTTTGCTATTAATTGTCAGGTTGTGATATTAACTCACCATTTAAATATTATCTCTAAGTATAACCTATATTTCATTTAGGGCTAGGGAGCAAGAAAATAGACCTCTAAGGACTACTTTTCTGAATCAAATTTCTGTGCATTTTTCCATTATGGTAGTATAATTATTTGTACTTTCAACAAAATGTGTGTAAAATAGTATCACATTTTAATTTTCCATGCCCACCCTGAGGGTCTTTTTCCTCTGATTTTGTGTTTGCCTGTGAAATTCACATAGTGTCCTTCTTGAAAGAGCTGTGTTCCTCTTTCTTCTCCCATATTCCAGTCTGTGTAGATTTGTGTTTCAGTGAAGATCTCCCTCTGAAGGCATGGATTAAGAAAAAAGTTGAAAGATTTGCTAAAGACAGGTGTGAATTGTAAACACAGTGCAAGGACATGGAAGAATCAGGCTCAGTTATAAACAATGAAATGGATTGTAACGTTTCTTTCGCCCAAAATACAGTAATGAAATTAGAGTAGTGCGCCCCTGCCTAAGTGGTTTTATACACTGAAAACAGGCACATTCATCTTAGTTCCCCATTAGTTCCACAGGTGTTTGTTTCCACTTCTCACAGCTGCAAACCGGCAGCCAGTCCTGTTGTCTATCAACTTCACGTGTCATATTACAACTTGAATCAAGAGACTATCAACAGTTGCCACAGCACAAGATTAGGAAAAATCATTAGGATGTGATGAAAAGAACATGTGAACATATAATTAGGATGAAACCACATTCTTCTTCAAGAACAAAAGACAGACTGAAAGCAGAAGGCTTGGGGCTATGTGGTCTTAGAAATGAGTATATGAACCTCTAATGAAAATAATATGTTCTCCTTCAGAAATTAGTGTTCGCTTACCATTCAGGTAGACAAAGAATCTATATACTATTGCCACTGGTGAAGACTAGAGACAGACAGCTAAACATCTATTTCCCCAGTCTGTTGGAAGCTTATTACAAGGATACACAGACAGAAGGAAAATTATAGAGAAATGTGGTATCAGGAAGATAGTGAATGCTCAGTCTCTCCTATTATGTGCCTGGGGAATAGAAGAGCCGGGATTGCTTATTCTTGATAATTGGGATCGGGGAATGGGTCATAAATGGAGACTGTATCCTCATAGTGTTAATCATCTCTCTTTTTTCTCTGTTTTATCTCTATTTTTCTGCCTCCAATCTCCATCACTAAACACTGTTGACCTATGTGTTTATTTGATTTGAATAGTTAAAGAAGAATGTCTTTATAAAGGGGAGACTTGCCACTGCTCTTAAGAAATAAATGCACCAGAAGGCTCACTTGTCTACTAGAAAAGTAGCTTTTAGCAAGACTTTGGAAGGAATTTGTTCACCATGAATGCTGCAGGAATGTGCTGCTTGTCACCATGGAAGCAACGGGAAGAAGGAATAAACTCTCCCTAAATTCTGAGCCTCTTAAAAAGGGTTAGCTCCATGCATGAAGGTGACATTCCCTCATGTTTTCCTCATCTTCCTTCTGATGTCATGAGAACCAAATGTATGAGAAAAAAAATGTAAGTTTCCAGATCTTCCCTTGGACAGAAGTATGGAGACATGATCTAAAAATGGTAAGATAGAAGGGATCAATTTGTGAGACAGAAGTTTCCAGATCATCAAATCTGATGAAAAGATTGAAGTAGGAGAAGTGTATATATTGTATATATATACTTTTTTGATTGTATATCATCACATTTTCATGGTATTTTGTTCTATTTTCTGTTATTTCATTTCCTTTTATCTAGTTTCTCAGAACACTGAGATGCATAGTTATATTCTAGCTACAATGAGAATAGTGTCCTTGAAAACCTATTTAATAGCAATAGCCAACTATCAGTAGAGACTGAAGTCTGTTGACATCTCAAATACTCTAGATTTATATACCTACCTAAATCTAATTCTAAGCTTACAAAGCAGTTCTTAATTCTTGACAGTGCAGAGGGGCTAGGTACTGAATTAATACTGCTGTAGCATGGTTAAAAATAATGGCATGTAATTGCTCTAGGTTTGGAGATTCAAAGATCACAGGAATGGAAATGACCATTATGACTGTGAGGCTTTCTCTGTAGCCTGGATCATATTTTATGCAATATTTTCTAATTCTGAATACTTCTTAGTTGAAGTAGAAGTTTATATGAAGTTAAAAGAAAATCCATCACATGGCTTGTCCTAACAGTTCATCACTACCCTAATAAATATTTCCATTTTGTTTCTAGTTTTAGACATCAACTCTTTTTGTCGGATGAACTACTTAGCAAAAGACAGATATAGTTCTAAAACTGGCAACATCTATAAACTAGCAAGGTGTAAAAAAGGACAGATAATACACCAGATGTAGAAAATACAGGACCATATTGGTTTGTATCACAAAGCCATTCTGAACCTGTTGTGTTTATTCTCAGTGCCATTTGAGAATTCTTAGAACAGTATAAGCCTGTTACAGGAAATCCTGAGTTCATCATCCTATTTGGTAGGTATTTTAAATTTGCTGCTAGCTTTTCATCTATGATTAATAGGTCTGTTATTTCAAATTTGATGTGTAGTTCACACAATGTACAAGTGAGTGACTTCAGTATGAACCAGAATGTTTAATAAAACATAAAAGTGAGTTTCAGCTGTACAGTTCTAACTATGCTTAGCATTTTTTTTTTCTCTTTTGATTTAGATTCTCTCTGGCTTTCTAACTTCTCTCTCTCTCTCTCTCTCTCTCTCACTCTCTCGTAACAAGTTCTTTTACTATCTTATAAAGCAGATTAAATCTTTACACTAATTTCCTTTGATATCCTTATGTGAGTCTTCTTGATTGTTAGCATTTCCTTTTAGATTTCTAGCATGCGTGACAATCTAACAAGTGTTCTCCATCCTTTTGTTCTATGAATACCAGATTTCATTAAATTCATTTGAAAGATGAAATACAAAATTGTCTGTTTTTGGCAGTTTTTAATCTCTCCAGAGAAACTGTCTACAACAATTTTATTTGGAAAAAAATATGGAAAATTTTTCACTGGGATTTAGGTGGAAGCCATTGATTCATTTCATAGGAAACCATTAAAGAACAAATAAAAAGACTGACACATTTGATAGTTGTTCACAGGATTGGATAATCTATGCCTTAGCCACCTTGACAATAGCTGGCAAGTTGGTCTAGTTTGAATATGAATCAAATGAATATGCAACAAAAGCTGCATACTAGCTGACCTTACAAGAATCATGGCCAGTTGATAAAAAAAAATAAAAAAATCTACCTTCTCAGTGCTAGTGAAGTTGCTGTTAGTTTACTTTCTCCAGCTTAAGCACCCAGTCCCAGAAGGACTGCGGATGGAGATGATCTGCAACCTTGGACATGTGTCCTGCGTGATGCTGAGACATTCTCAGTCTGGTGACAGAGGCTAAGGGGTGCATTTTAATACCTCCACACGTCTATTCAAATGGAATGGAACTAAAGATGATAGGCTGTAAAACAAGTAGCAGCCGCAGGCTTGCTCAGTTTCAGTCTAGGAGAAGCTGTGTCACTGGGAGGGTGGTGCAACACAGGGACAGGTTTCCGAGAGAGATGGTGTGATCTCTATCCTTTGAGTTGTTCAAGGCCAAGTTGGACAAACCCACAACAGCTGATCTGGTGATGGCAGCATTCTTGCTTTGAGCAGGAAATTGGTCAAGGTGATCACCAGATGTTCATTCCAACTAGCATCCCTGTGGCTTTGTGACTGTATGGTTTTGCTGCACTTGAAATCATTTTGATATGAATGTAATATATCAGGATCCTCTGGGATCTTTAAAAAATATTGGTCATATTTCAATTCCACAAAAAGTCCAAGTGAAAATAATGGAACGGTCTTGCAGATTAACATGCTGTACCAAGAAAGCAAAGATATTAGAATTTATCCAAATCATTGTTACTGGGGCCTTGTGATGTGGATTTGTGAGCTACTCCTAATACGCTCATAATTAATCTGAGAATAATTTAGATGATGGGATCAAATATTAAGAGGTATCAAAGCAGGAGATCGAATGAAAACTCCAAAATAATTGTCACTTAGAGGACAGATATCCAACCATCACGTATGCTCAGACAACTATTAATTTTTGGAGCACGTAAGTAGTTATGTCCTTACAGCTATGAATGCATGGCTGTATACCTTGTCTTCAGAGTTTCTGGGGTCCAGCATTAAAGCTTCCTCAAAATTTGATTTAAACTAAAAAAAAATGTCAGCAAAACTCCTGACATTTTGTCTCAATGGCAAATAAATAAATAAATAAATAAATCAGGTAGAAATAGAAATTACTGAAATTATATCCATTTGCTACTCCTTTATTTGTTTCTACCTTCTTCACAAGGAAGCCTGGACACTGGCATATGTGCTAGATGCAAACAAACCGATTTCTGAAATAAACTCACTAAATGTCACAGAGCAACCAACTGTAAAGGATGATTTTGTAAGTGGAACTCCTGAGTAGGCAGAATGAAGGGAGGTCCACGGATTAAAATTACTGTTATGTATATTTAGCTCATGAGAGACTGTTAAGCAAAAAGTCTCTTAAAGCATTGGTGTGAATAGCAAAAGAAGCACTGCTGAGTCTTCCTTAGCCATATAGGGCCTGCTCCTGCGGGGGCTCTCCATGGGCCGCAGCCTCCTCCAGGCCACATCCACCTGCTCCACGTGGGCTCCTCCACGGGGGGGCTGCAGCGTGGAGATCTGCTCCGTGTGGGACCCATGGGCTGCAGGGGGACAGCCTGCTCCACCAGGGGCCTCTTCACCACAGGCCGCAGCGGAAGTGCTGTTCCGGCGCCTGGAGCACGTCCTCCCCCTCCTTCTGCACTGATCTTGGTGCCTGATAGGCTGTTTCTCACTCCTCTCTCTCTCCCGGCTGCTGTTCCCCAGCAGATTTTTTTCCCCTTTCTTAAATATGCTCTCGCAGAGGCACAAACAGCATAACTTATTGGCTTGGCTCTGGCCAGCAGCAGGGCCCTTATCTAGTATCTAAAATGGGGCAGCTTCTGGATTCTTCTTGCAGAAGCTACCCTAATGGCCCCCCACTACCAAAACCTTGTCACGTAAACACACTACAAGGATAGACCAGAAGAGAGTCAGAAAAAGAACTCAGGTGTATTTTCTACTACTACACTTTGCCTTTTTTTTTTTTTTTTTTAAATAAACTGCATTCAAAACATCATGTTCAACACATTTTGGCCATAATTATGACATTTTCACATCTGAGTTTTTGTACCGCTAGTGACTGTTTACATGAAATATTGCAAACAAGTCCTTGGAATAGGAAAAACACTAAGATTTAGAAGGAGAAGCGTGACATGAACTGGTGCAGCAAAATAGCTGTACAGTAGATGTGATATTCTCACCAAGTGTATTCAGTACTGCTTTATATAACTGACTGGTTTAATGATATAATTTGTTACAGACCATTGTTTCAAGGGACTGGATATATTGTGTTTAGTCTTTAAGCAAATGCATTGAATTCTGAATCTAAATCCCTAGTCATTTAGGTACAATCCTAAGCAGTCACTACAAAACAGTGTTTTTAGATTCGTTGAAAAGCAATAAATCAAAACAGCTTTTCAGAAGGAGCAGACTGAGAAATAGGGAAGGAGCCATGATGTGCCTGTAGACAGAAAATACATTTATATATATATATATGCACATGTATAGTTACTCACAGACACACATATGTACAAAATAACATTATTGTAAAAAAAATAATATGTTTAGAATTCTGCTCTCTCTACCATTTGAAGTTTCATTACTGACAAGGAAAGGTAGTGCTTTTAAAAGATGTTCAATTAATGAATCTGCTTTTTACAGTGTGGACCAAAATGCTTGGGGGATATTTTGCTCTAATGCTGTCAGTATGAAAGATGGAAATAAAAAATTTTTAAATACTGTTAGAATATTGTTAGAATATTGATAAGTAGCCTGGTAAATAATGTGATGAGTATTAAGTGTCCAGTTTAATTACTGAGAATAAATAATAATTGAGTGGCAGTATGAGCTGTTTACAAAGTCACACAGCTTGAAAATCTAGCTATTGAAAAGGTTGCACTGCAGGCACCTTACAGACCCTTGATTCTGGTTTTAAATAAAATAAAATAAAAATAAAAATTAAAAAAAAATAATAATCAAAGGAAACCAGGAAATGCTGGGGGAAACCTGTCCTGAAATGACAGAACCTGGCACTTTTTATGAACCTCCAAACTCACAGTCATTAAACTGCTCTTCTACTTTTTATTTATTTATTTATTTATTTTTAATTTAGAAATGTCCAGACCAGGACTATAAGTTATGTGAATAAATGTATTTTTCAGTGACATAATTGATAAATGAGTTGCATTATATAAACATTTGCTTGCTTGTTAAATACATTTAAAAGTCTCCTAACCAGTATCCTTGATGCTGGATAAGAAGCTACAAAAACAATACAAAATAGTGCCTATATATGTTTGTATGCATACACATAAATGTGCAATCTATTAATCAGTTGATCACAAGATGTTTAACAAGCAGATCTTTGTATTTTTATCTTAAAGGTAAAAAAAATAATATATGTTTTGTGACATTTTTGCTAGTTAATTAAGATAGTCTCAGGGAAAATGAGGAACTCTCTTCCTTCACATCATGAATAGACGAGAATGGACTAGATAAATCATTTCTGAGGACAGTAAGCATTTGATCCAAAGCCTACTGAACTCAGTGGGAGATTTTCCATCATCTTCAGGAAGCTTTGGATGATACTAAAAATATTTTTTTCCTAGTATTTTCAAAGTAGAAGCTACAACCTTAATTAACAATAAAGAAAGAATGTTGCTGTTCCTGTAATCCTTTCCAAAGAAATATCTGATTATTTCTTAGTGAAAAATACACCTTTTGATATATTATTTCACTACATTATAATTCTGGACACAAAGTTTGGACTATTCCAAAAATTTATATTAATTAATTACAATTAATAAAAACAAAAACAACATGCACCTCTAAGTTAGTTCAGTGTTAAATAGCTCTGAACATGACTATTCTAATCTATTTGCAGTATTTGGATACAAAATCAGTAATTCGTGCTTCTATTTTTTTTTTTTTCATCAGGAGATAATACTTATTATTTTCTTTTTGCTTTATTTAGAATACTGACGTACTGGAGCATAGTTCTTTCCCCAGGTCACTTCCTTTACTTTGATCAGGTCAGTACAAGGAAGGGGTCACTATATAATACCTTTGGCCCACATCAAGGCAGATATGAAAGTCTGTTTTGCTACAGTCCCTTGGCTTTGCCATAGCAATGTCTATGCTATGGGAGCTTCTGGGTCTGCAGCTGGGTGGCTAGTGGCTGCTAACAAATTCTGAGAAAGGAGCACAGCTCATACCACTTCACCTAACCTGTCTAAATCTCATTGTATTATTTAAGCTAATTATTTAGGTTGTCTCTGTAGTCAGTGGAGAGGCATAAGCAGCTCAGCTCATCCTTGGACATCCTAAGCAATGTAGGATATACTTGCCTATTTCCTGAAAAAAAAAAAAAAAGAAAAGAAGTAAAAAAAAAAAAAAAAAAAAAAAGAAGTGACTGAGAATAACACACCCTTCATTTTCAGTCAGGAATCCTACCCAATCTTTGGCACAGAGCTAAGCTATTTGAGTCCGTGTACTCTGGTGCATAGGTCACCCTGGAGTCTTCAGTGCACCCAGCTCAACAACACCCCCTCTAGCTGAAGGGACTACTCTACAATGGCAATGAGGAATCTGTTATGCTCCTAAGACCCTATTAAATGTGTATGGCAAGTGGGATCCAGAATAGGAGTTATTCAGAGCAGACAGTTAAACTATATTTTACCAGGACAGAGCTTCCTACAAACTGACATTAAAAACAAGAAACATAAAATGACATTGAAACATTAAAAACAAGAGAGTACTTTTTAGACCTCTCTAAGATTTAAGTTCCTTCTTCAGAGCTGGATAAAGGAGTCTTCTCCTTTGAGGACAGACATGAAATCTAGGGGAAGAAATGTCTCATCCTGAAGAGAGAAAGTCCTTTACATCCTATAAAATCTGTTTCAGAGTGCTTTAATACAGAACAATGTTCTGGGAAGCAACAGAGCTAATTTGACATTTGTGTTGTAATACTGATGTATATTACAGGTACATGGAAAAAATACTGTAATCCACACATAAACAGTGCAGAGAGCAGAGGGGCTCAGGGCATGTCTCTTCTTTTTCTTTTAGTCCAACAAAATGTGAATTCATCTCTTCAGTCTGCATCCCTGCACCATAGGTATGCAATTAAATAAAACATGCAGGTATGGAAAAAAAAAGAGCACTACTTCCTCTTGACCTTAGGAAAAATCCACAAGCAGCTCTAGCTTTTATAGAAAAGCTGATGCTATGCCCAGGCAGCATGTTTCAGCATATCTACCTACCATGGCATGTCAGATGTCCTTCCTCTCGGAGACCTGGCTGGAAACACGTTTACTTTCAAGTAGGCATTGAGCTGCTCAGCAACAATCTAAGCTGGGGTGCTTGTGCAGAAGCCCAGAAGCAGAACCACTGCAGAGTGGTTCTACAGGTTTTACAGGGTAAACAAACAAACAAAACAGCTAGCTTATTTGTTTTTGGCATCTCCAGAGGTAGAAGGCACCTGCGGGGTAGTTTTAGCATTGCAGTTATGCCATGTCGGTACCTGACTTCCACCCACATTAACTTTTTGGATTTGATTCTCAAATTCTGGTTTAATTTTCAATGTGAACTGAAAATTAAAATCATTGAAGTCATACGTCATACTTGAATTCAACAGAGCCTGAACACTTGTTGTATCAACAAAATAATTCATCTGAAAATGAACTAAACAAGTATTTAGTGGGAAGCAAATAAATAAGTCTAGCATGTTAACATAATAATAAAGGGATACAGTTAAGATTTCTTCCTGTTGAACCTTGTCAGCTGTTAACACAATGCAATTCATTTAAATAAGACAGAGAGAAATTGCATCTTATAGGCAATGTGTAATGCTGCCCTGCTTCTAATGCAACAGCATAAGTGAACACATTTGAAAAAACAAATTTACAAAAACTGAAGATAAATATACTAGCAAAGTGAATACCATACAGGAAAAGAAAAGCAACCATGTACAGTGCTGTTTGTGCGGTGGAAATAAACAAGAATTGATGAGCTTTTATACTGCTGAAGATATCAATTTCCAGAATTATGGATAAAGTTAGTCTGGAGCCTAAAAGAAAACTCATTTATATAGTATAATTTATTTTTTTATATTTTTTTTTATTTTTCCCCCTGGTATTCAATCTTCCTAATGATTCATTAAATGTGGGTGATGTTCCCATGAAATTATAACTATACCTTTTTCTTCTTACGCTTTTATAAGTATATTATATTATATATTTATATATTGGTAAAATGAGTTTTAAGCATAAAAAATAGTAACAAAATTCTGTTAGCCCTACAGCAGCCATGTTTGGAGTGATAATACATTTACATTACGAAATGGTACATTTTAAGGCCTGATGTGAGGTCTGCAATATGGAAAGTGAGCAGAATTAACCTGGTTCCTGCCCTTTCCTTTATCCTTATATAAGAGAGAAGGAAAAGCCCCAATTTTTCACACATCAGTTGAAATGCGAAGTTCCAATACTTCTAAGGAAGGTATGAAGCTTTGTAGAAAACATACAGAACAATGTGTGTACTTCTAAACTGCTGTGTCTAATTCACATCCTCTCAAACTACAGTCTAATCATTTTTTTTTGAAATTGCATTACCCTTTTTGTACAGGAAAAAAATTGTATGTGATTTATCATCAAGCTGCTTATGAGTATTTTCTTGAAAGAATGTTTACCTGTAGCGGTTAAGTCTGCAAAACTTTAATTTCAACATTATTGCCCTGTATCACAGGGGAAAATATAATTTCCTTACAGGTGGAAATAGTAGTAATTTAAAAGTCCAAAGCATTTAATCTCTTCTGCTTTAGGTGTCAAAATGTAACATTAGGTATAGCAGAAACTATTCCATTCCTTTTAAAAGTCAGTTTGAATGACAGGCTCTTTTAAATACATTATTGTATTTGATGCAGTTCCTGATGATGTTACTAAATAATGGCTTAGTAATAAAATTATTTAGACATCAGATTAGAGCACCCAATGCTAACAAAATTATTCACTGTTGCTAGTGGCTATAAATTGATGTTCACCCTAGTGCTTTTCCAACTACCTGTTCCTTTTTTTATTTCATACTAACTCTTTGCTTTGACATGGCTGCTAAATGTTGTACTTTGATTGGTGTTTATTGGTACAGGCATTTAAGAAATAACAGCAGTTTTATCTCAACACAGTTATTAACAGGGACTGTGAGTTTCAAGAAACTGAAATGGTAGTTTTGTTTCCACTTGTGGTGCTTCCAGTTCCTCTCAGATGGCATCTCAGGATGCATTTCCTCTCAGATATAATGATTTGAAATCTGATGTATAGGTTGACAGTGAGAACGGCTAGACGTTGTTATAAAGTTATGACTGCTGAGTGCCCCTCTTGAGATGATTACCGTGGGTTCAGCACAGGCACAGCATTCACATCTCAATTAACTGGCACTAGCAGCAGTAGGACAGAATGACCTTTTTGTAAAGACAAATAGGTCAGTTTAAATATCCAGAGCTACTTCAGAACTTAATGAGAACCGCTTTCACATGCTCTCAGTAGGTAAGGAAGATGACAGTTTGTATGGTACCTCTTCTGCAACAACACTGCTACACACTCCCTCAGATCTCATGTTGTCTCCTTTTCCCATTACCCTTCTCAGCATGAAGCTTTTCAACATGAAAGATGTAGGACTGACTCTGAGTCTAAGAACAACAACCGGTCTTATGCCTAAGAATGTTTGTAAAGGATCTTGCACCAGAGTGTTTCTTTAACAGGGAACAAATCAGCTTAAACCATCTCTGTGCAGCAGATTGCCAGTCAGCCAGCACATGTGGCCTTGACAGAGGAGGTCTGAGACAGGTATAATGTGCCTAGGAAGGAAGCTTTCAGATCTAACTCAAAGTATAACCCTAACCCTAACTTCCCTCCTTTGCAAAGCTAAGGGAGAAGTTGTGCTTTGGAGAAGTACTTTAGGAGTGGTCCTTGTGTCAAGGAAAAACACACCAATGAGAGGGTCTGCAGGCAGTGGATGGGATCATGGGTCAGGCAGATACAGCAGAAATATCTGGGGTCAGATAAACCTCTGCTAAACAGTGTGGAAAAAGGTTACCTCTGTGGCATGTGCAAAACTTTCTGAATTTCACATCAGCAGGGCTTTTGCTCCACATACACTGAGCTTACAGAATGACCCCTTTCCTCAGTCTTTTCCTGAGATTCATAGAATCATAGAATGGTTTGATTTGGAAGGGACCCTAAAGATCTTTTAATTCCAACTCAGACTTGTAGATACCAGCTGACATCATATAATTGTTATCTCAGCATCACCCAGGATTTTGCTGTTGTGTGGGGTGGTGCTGGTTTTGTAAGAAGGCAAAAATAAAAGGAACAGTCCTCATTTCTGTCTCTTCTCCACTCATCGTAGAAAGAAGCTGTGCCAAGCAGTGTTGCCAAATGCTGGACAGCTGGCTGCTCTTTTTGCCATTTATAGTAAGGGCATTTGTATGACCGTACAGTGGGAAAGCGGACTGTACATGACAACACAGAGAACACAGCTGCTGATAGTACTTTATATGTCCAGCTTTGACACCACTTGAGTCTGTACACTTTACAAAAATGCAGTTCACACATAATGCACTTCAGAACTGAAGGTCTGACATAAAAACTGACGTGACCATAATATAGTCAACCTAAAACCTAAATGTGGATAACTCTAATATGTTACTCCTATCAAATATGAAGAAAAACTACCATCATCACTATGCTGTAATGCTAATCCCTTTGCCTGAGGTTCAGCATTGCATTTGCCCTTTCTTCAGTGATGCTGTACAGCGGTGTCAGCTGGGGTTTCAATTGACTTTTAAGCCATTTACCATTCACCAGCAGATCTCAGTATCAAAAAGAGTGTCAAAATGGCTATATACCACATTTTCTTTTACTGTTTCCCAACAATGTTCTGCCATTGGGAATGCGTAAAGGGCAGCTTTACGGAGGTGTTTATGTTTTTCAGCCTTCTGCATGTGAAATGCAGGAGAATACTTTTCAGTGTCAATAAAGGCATACTATCTAAGGATTACCTTAATCAAGGGACTATTCAGGAGAGTGGATGTGCCAGTCTGGATATTTTGCATAGCAGTCGGTCTCTCCAAGAGTTTTTATTTAAAGCACTATTTACCAGTTAGTATAGCTGTAATTTGTCCAAGCTACAGATCAGGCACAGCTGACTTTTTTTTTTCTTTTTTCTCTTTCTTTTTTCTTTCTTTTTTTTTTTTCTTTTTTTCTGCACTACCTGTGCTGAATGTACCCAGTCTCTCTCACTACTTTCTCATTTTTCTCAGGACAAGCAATTCCAAGAGTACTTACGGACTTGCTACTATTCCAAGCTAAATGTGAGAAGCTATCAGGACTGTATTTAAAAGTAGGTAGAAAGGGGCAAATTTCAGAAGAATTTAGATGTTCAGAATATGCTTTAAGAAGCTGTCCCCTAGTATTCAAATGTGTCTGCCCCGAGCCTTCTCTTCTCTAGGCTGAACATTCATGAAGCTTCTCTCTGTACGAGAGCTGCTCCTGCCCTCTGATCATCCTTGTCACCCTCCTCTAGAATCGTTCTAATATGTCCATGTCCTTCTTGTGCTGGGGGCTTCAGAGCTGAATGCAGTACTCTAGAAGGGGTATCACAGGAGCAGAGTAGAGGGGGAGAATCACACTCCCTCAACATTCTGATCACACTTCTGATACAGCCCAGGATTTGGTTGGCATTCTGGCCTGCAAGTATACATTGCCGGCTTATGTCAAGCTTCTCATCAACCAACACCCCCAGGTCCTTCTCCTCAGAGCTTCTCTCAATCTATTATCCACCCAACCTGTATTTGTGCTTGGGATTGCCCCAGCCCAGATGCAGGACCTTGGGAGGTCGAACCTCGGGAGGATTGCACAGGCTCACCTCTCAAGCCTGTCTAGGTCCCTCTGGATGGCATCCCTTCTGGATGGCAACATGTTGACCACACCACACAGCTTGGTGTCACTGGCAAATTGCTGAGGACGCACTCGATCCCACTGTCCACGTCGCTGACAAAGATGTTAAACAGTGCCAGTCCCAACACCGACACCGAGACAGAACCTGCTTTTCAGTAGTTTCTGTTTCCCTCCCTCTCCCAGCCACCCCCTCCTCTTTATTTATTTATTTATTTATTTATTTATTTTTATTTTTTTCCCTGAGGGCTTAACACATTTATTACCATGCAGATACAAATTTTGAATTTTTTTTGAGAGATCATCTTACTATTTGCAATCCAGTGCTTCGCTGTAAAGGAATTGATTTGTTTTTCATCTATATGTCATGCTGTAAAGCGCACACACTGCGTGAAAACAGCTCCCAAGTCTGCTTAATTTATAACTTACATTCCCTGCTATTTTTACAGATGAAGGAAAAAAAGCATATGAACAAATGGTCTTTAAAGTATGTT
This sequence comes from Anser brachyrhynchus, assembly GCF_964034855.1. Lineage (NCBI taxonomy): Eukaryota > Metazoa > Chordata > Aves > Anseriformes > Anatidae > Anser > Anser brachyrhynchus. The sequence continues at coordinate 126,559,650 of NC_137694.1, read as the reverse complement.
TCCATTTTAATTTGCTGTTCTACTTGTGATTATTTCTTTCATAATTTTCTTATTTGTCTCCTACTGTTTTTCTACTCCATATTTTAAATCCCCAGTGCCTACAATATGTAGCGGTAATACTAATGCTGTTAAGGGTGACCAAGTTTAGTGTATATATTTAATCCAAACAATCTTTTATATTGGTCAGATTAGTTTTTCATAGTATCCAAATGAAAAATCATTGCTGCTTTCAAAAACAGAAAAACAGCTCATTCAGCCATGTTTTCAGAAGCATTCTGTTTGTAACACCTGTATGTCACACCCACATTTCTTTGCTTTAGAGCTTTTTATTTGATTGCCCACAGTGATCACTACATGCTCCTTACTTTTCCTTTCTCTTTTAAAACTCAGTGTCTAAAACTGAATGCTGTCCTCTACATGAGGTCTGTCTTAATTCAGGTTCAACAAAAAGATTTTTCATAATCTTTCTCACGTTGTTTCAGAGAGAAACTCCTTGCTTTTTTGTAAGATGTACTGGAGAGCTAATAGTCACTCAATAGATCATCAGTCATTTCTATAAGACAACTGTTTGACCAGTTAACTGCCATTTTGTGGTTAAAATTCCCTGTTTACGAGAATCATGTTAAGGTTATCTTCTTATAATTTAAATTTACAGCTGCAATAACTTATGGTTGAAAATTTAATGCAGGTGCAGTGAATCTGATACATTTAATATACTTTTTAAATTTGTTTAACCACATCCACCAGCATATTCTTTAAGATTTCAATGAAAATGTAGAAGATGGACTCTGTGGTACTCAGGGATCTTGGTTCCCACTTGTTGAGATTGAGTAGCTAAGTAAACCTTCATCTTCTTACCTGTACTCCTTGGTTTTCAACCAATAAAAAAGGAAGCTTGGGGAGACTGGAGAGTGTTAGGAGATTTCTGCAGCACAGAGTGCAACCTGCAAGCAGCAGAGAACTTCAAATTGTATCTTGTAATTTAGAAATAAATTAGGGGATCAGAAACAGTCATAGGTAAGGCCTTTATTTTCCAAAATAAGAAGGAGGTGTCAAGGATAGTTTTCTATGTTCTGAATTTATTGTCTAGATTAATGTCCAAGTTATTCCACCTATGACACACTTCCCTTTTAGTATTAATCTTATCTGGAGTGGTTTCAGATTAGTTGAGAGGAGGATGAGACTGACAAAATCAGTCAGGGTTTAAGAAAAAGAACAGGAAAAATCCTGAAGGCAGAGGCTGCCTAGATAGTTTTGAAAAAGAAAGATTTCTGAAAGGTGAAGTTCAAGTAATGACATTGCTGACTGTCAGTACCTACTATAGGTTTTGCCTCCCTCCACTTTCAGTGACTTAAGGAAGCCCCAGAGCCCTAAGATGCACCAGCATATGGCTCTGATGAGTTCAAATCATGTGTCTCTCCTGGTAGACCTCATCATAAAGTCACAGTAGTGTGTTAGTGCAATTGCTCAGGAGGGACAGTTAATCTCACCACTTTAACTGCTGAAGAGGCACTAATGGGAAATTGATAAGAAGCTTAATGTTATTAAACACCTGTGAGAAACAATTTCAAGCAGAAGGGAATTCTGCATCACTGAGGCCATAATCCTGTATCCATACTTCCTGATACTTTTAAGGTAAAATCCAAAACAATTAAGGGTCATATTTTAAAATTGTTGTATTCTTTATTTTCCCATGTAGCAATCTCAGAGAATTACATAACAAACAGGTAATCATGAAATAACCATTAAAGTTAAAAGTTAAAGTTAAAAAGTTACATTGCATTGAAATTTCCCTTTTGTTGCTGAACTGAATCAGAAACTTTATGGAAAGTATCTGATGACTACAACATCAGAAAGAAAATGAGGCTTCTTCTGACCTGATGCAAACTGAGTTGCTAGTTAATTGTTCAACCTTGGGTAAATTGTTTCATGTGTGAAGGCCAGTCTCAGGAAAAGACACAAAGGGTTGAAGGCAGACAGAGCCTCAGAGAGCCCTTTTGTACTCTGAATGACAATGGCATGAGCTAAGTCATGTCTAGGAGCCACAAGATCATGTGTTGAAATAGAATTACGCCCATGCTAACATGACCACTTAATAGAGAGAGGTTATTAATATCAGCATGGCCAAGTGCTGCAACCTCCCAGTGAGATCTGGATCAAAGCTAGCTTGAAGCATAGACAGAGCTGTCAAGTATGTATTGAATCATATTTAACCTCCAGTTTTGAGTACCTACATCGTTTAATGGGTCTGTCTTCTGTGTCACTTCCTAGTAATTCCTTAGTAACCTTGTATCATTAATGATTTACATGAAGGAAGATAAACAGCATCACATAATTTGCGATCTTCTAAGAGAAAAAGCAATTTAAGTATTGTAAGTGTTTGAATTTTCCAAACATAACCGTGTTTTTTCATATATTATCCCCATGCTTTTGCAATGCTGCAATAAGAATCAGCAAGCATTTCCAAACTAGAGGTTCTTGGAAAGAAAGGAGAGTAGAGTGCAGACAAATTTTGTCTGTGAGGTTTCTCATACTTTGGGGACTCCTTTAGTTGTTCAGACCACTGACTTTTAAGTATTTATTATTGCAAAATTCCTTTTTCTCCTAATATGCTGCACTGCTAGCAAGGAAAGTGTATGTTAAGAATGGAGGTGTTTTCTGTGTTTTGCTCAGCAGGATGCAGAACAGTCAAAACATAAGACAACTATAAATTGATGGAACTAGAAAGTGAATGTTCAGTGAAGAAATATAATCATTTATAATCATATTTATAATTATTAAATATAATTATAATTATTAAAGTTTTAATAATAGGTATGATTTAGTAAATCAGGAATTTTATCAGATTAGTTGCTATTTACCAAATGAATTACAGATTTAATGCATTTGTGTATTGAAAATCTAAAATTTATTAGCATTGAAAATATTTACCAACAGAAAGCTTCATGTTGGAAGAAAGGCACTGTCCTCCCATGACCAACACATTCCTTCATGCTTTTTTTCTGAAAATGTTGTTGTGTTGAAGGCAATGGGTGGGCAGTAGGGAGGGAAGCTCTTGTTTCCCTTGTGCAGCTGGGTGCACTCTGGCAACAAGGTGATGCTGCATTTGTATTTGCAACCACAGAATATGTTGACCCAAAAGAGCAACAGTTCTGCAGTGTAAAGAGGGGAAATCAGAGAAATACAAGCACAAGCTGTGACAGTCATACTCCAAAGAGCAGAATATATCAGGTTTAGAAGTTACTTGCTTTCTTTGTTTTCTAACAAAATCTGTTTTCAAAACCCTTGGGGTGGAGCAGCTGACTTCAAAGAAAACATGGTGGTTGCTTCAAGCATCCGGCCAGTTTGGACCCACGTTTCTGTTGTGTGAGCCAGTTTGAGCCTGCCTACTAAACTCAGATTCTGAACTTTAACATCGCAAATACAGGAAAAAATAAAATGCAGATTTATTCATAAATGCAAAAATAGAATTAGAATTATATTAGTCTGGGGTTACAAAGTAAATAACAAAGCTTTGTTAAAAATAATTTAGGAGGTAAAATCTCCAAATCTATCTGACTTCATGAGTTAATCTTCTTTCATTTCCATAACCATTGAGGCCTTTTCCATGAGGTCTTCACAAACAAACAAACAACAAAAAAAAACCACAACATGATCAGACTTCTTTGCAGAAAAAAAATAATTTATCTCAAAGTTTGTAGCTGATGCATTATCAAACAGGAAAAGTTTGGGATAGTTTTGAAGAATTTATACAGAAAGTGCAGTTTTCTGTTTACCAAGCTGTTGATCTGGTAAGTTTAAGTTACTTTTAAAGATACAGAAAAAAAAATAAATAAAAATGTTAAGGTGTATTTCAAGAAGTCAAACCAACAAGCAAGACGGACAATATGTCAGTTTAGAACAGTTACACCATTAGAGATTTCTAGGCTGAAATATTTCTGAGGCATAAAAAAGCAAACAAAAACAAAATTACCTTGAAATACATCACATTTCTAAAAAATTCCCTTGAAACAGAAATTCTAGACTGCAATTACAAGAACTCAGGGTGACACGTCATTGTTATATTTCTTAGGAAATGCAAGAAAAATGGACAACTTAGGATATGACAATGTAAGAGCAGACATTGCTAGTGTTACAGTTCTCAGGTGGGTTTTTCTCCCAGTGCTGGGGAATATGGAAGTCCTGGGAATTTGCATCTGTATGGACCCACAGTGCTGCACTTTCCAGTGTTATACAATCCATGGAGGAATTATATATATATATATATTCATTACAGAGTGGAGCTTTGTGCAAATATTCTTGGTTCTACAGAGTATTTTGTTCTGATCTATCTTTTCCAATTCTGCTCAGCCATTTCTACTAGAACTTTATTGGTGAATGACTTACAGCTTGGCACTCAAGCTATTCAAAACAGTAAAGGAAGTTACTTGGGGGAGAAATTTATTTAGGCTTTGGCTTAACTTTTTTTCAGCCCTAAGCATATGGAAAATAAGTGAAAAACATACTTTGACTTACTTTGTAATCCTAGCAGTGAAAACATCCTTAAATGTCAGTTGTTTTACAGACCACAGATATTCTGAACTTTCTTGCTACTGATCACAGTCAAGAAGTGTTTTTTTTTTTTTTTTTTTTTTTTTTTTTAAGGGTGCAGAGTAGCTACAAAGGGAGTTGTGCTTTGCTCTAACAGGGGGTCTAATCTAAATTATTGTGAATGTGTCAATGCACATTGCTTTTACTCTGCAAAAAAGAAAAATAATGAAATAAATTGTTCTATCAAGATCTTTTTCTTCATAAATTCTGATTCTCAAGAGAACTATTGATTTCCTGTAACCTCTGCTCCAACTCTAAACACAGGAAAAAAAATGTTATAAAATTAGCAATATTTGCTGAAGGCTGCACAGGTTCTGAATTTTTCTATCACATCTCCTTCCCCTCTGATATATTCTTGTTGAACAGAAAGTTCTGTAGTGAAACAAAAAGCCAATGTTTCAGCAACATTTATTTATTTATTTATTTATTTTAAGATTCCCAATATCTTAAGGGGAAAAAGGCACATTGTGGACTGTGTAAAGTAAGTATTATAATCACATTTTATGGACTGTTCTGATGATATGTTGTATGTAGTCTGGCAGTAAGAACACAAATACCATGAATCCAGTTGAGATAGCAAGCTTTTAAAACAGGTAGAGCTAAGGTTGGGCTGTCAGTCTTATCTCCACTTTCTTCATATTCATGACTTATGTGGTAGTTTCTTTTGTAAACCTAGAAGTGAATGAAATATTAATAACACCTTTCAGTTTGTGAATTTGAAGAATATGATTTGGCCTTCATGGAAGTGTTCACACTCAGCTTTGAAAAGTTTTGCACAGGAAGATATGGCTAATTCATTTCCAACATGTCCTGGTGTTCTTGTGGCTTGTGTGCACCTCTTTGCAAACTCATGTACAGGTTACTCTGATATCAGACAAACATTAAATCAAATTCTTCTTGTGGAGGTTTTATCTTGCTAGGCAGCTGAACTCTACCACAACCACTTTCTCACTCCCTCTGCTCAGAAGAGGAGAAGAAGAAAGAAAAAAACAACTCACAGGTTGAGAATAAGGATAATTTAATTATTAAGGTAAAATTGTTATTAAGGGAAAAAATAATTTAACTAAAAAGAAAAGGAAGAGGGGAAAAACAAACAAGCAAACAAAAAAACACAAACAAGGAAAGGCTGTGTGGAAGCACCGAGAGAGAGGAAATAAATTACTGTCCACTTCCCATCTCTGCGTGATGCTTGACAATGTCCCTCGTAAAGGTCCTCAATGTGTGTAGCCACTGTTCAGGAGGACAGACATTTTCATAACGAGAGCCCGCTGCTCTTGTTTCTCTTTTTCACCTTTTATTGCTGAGTGTGACATCATATGGTGTGGAATATCCCTTTGGTTGGTTTAGGTCAGCTGCCCTGGTGATGTCCCCTCCCCATCACTTGCCCACACACATCCTGCTGGCTCTTGGTGGGTTGGAGGGAGTCCTGATGCTGTGCCAGTATTGCTCATCAGTAGACAAGACGCTGGTGTGATACCAGTGCTGTTCTAGCCACAAGTGCAGAGCACAGCACTGTATGGGTTGCTTCAGGAAAGTTATGTCCGTACCAACCAGACCAAGTACAATTCTCTCCCTCAAATAAATAAATAAATAAATTACTTTGGTCTTTTAATTTATGCTTGGTCTAAATTCATTTGGTCTAAATTCATTTGCACTGGCACAACCACGATGCTACACGGGAAGTTGCTTCAGTAACATGTTTGCTGGAGGCATTTGTATTAAGCCTATATTCTGAAAAAAATAAAAAAAAAATAAAAAAACTATTTTTGGGGAGGCCTTCTTGTGTGCGTTTTTGTCAGCTATGATTTTAGTTGGTGAAATTGGTGTGAGCATCAGGAAGGGTGGTGACAAAGTTTCAGTGATTAGGGAAAAGGAAAAGATGGCCTTTGAAGAAGAATAGTGATGGAATCAGACATTAGAGAGGCCACAAGACTTTGAGACTCAAATCTGAATTTTCATTGCCTATCATTTTCATTTCCAATTCTTAACTTAAACTTTGTGTTTTTGAAGGACATTAGAGAGTTTCATTGGTCCACCTGACTGGGAGATGATCGTTAGCATGCAATCTCTGTTCCACTTTGTCTTTTCAGTTAGTTTTATACAGCAAACAAAAAAAAGAAGTGTGCATGCACAGGTACTCCAATTTTTCTCAGATTTTTTTCAGTGGCATTTTTTAGTTTTCACCCCTTGCTTCTCTCAGTGAAAACTCACGTGGCTTAGAAGTATTCATCGTACAGAGGAATACTTGAAAATATCTCTAAAAAGTAAAGGATATTTGTGAAAAGTTCACATTACTGAAAAGAGAAGGAATCTTCTTTCCACAACAGGAAATCAGTCCCATTAAAACCAAACCAAACAAAAGCAAATGAAACCACACCACAACCAAAACAAAACAAAGAAAAAAAAGAACAAAATAACCCTCATGACAAATCACACAGCTCTTGTCAGAAGGACTTTGGCAGAATTTTGGAATTTTGATCTCTGTTCCCTGTCAGTTTTTGTGAGTTTACAAGACTCAGAATTTTGAGTTGTTATTTTTCTTATTTACTGTTACTTCTGATGATTCCAAATCTAGTTGTTGTTGTTATTATTATTATTGTTATTTGCCATATACGTTCCTCCATCTGTCAAAACCTGAATGTATAGTCTAGCATGATGAAGACCAGAGGAAAAGCAGATCTAAAAGACAATCATATCATAAGCTTAAATATAAGCTCTACTATGAATATATATTTTTCTTTAACTTCTGAATTGTGTTTCTTCTGAGATTTTCATTAATAAGAATTCGGAAATGCTGACAAGGAGGGAGTAGATTTAGGAATAAAATGATGTGCACTTGAGGATGAGCATATGGATTTTATCAGTAGTTTTGCTGTTACTTGAGTAGTCTTCACAGAGCTTTCTAAAGGGCTGCAATGATGCAGATGCCAAAATTAAGTCTGCTGAAATTTAATTTTTCCTTTGCTATCTGTAGAAATGGAATTAAATAGGACAATACAAAGAAAATCCTATTCTTTACAAGTGCTTTCATTCTGTTTTGTATTTTCTCCTTCATTCCATAAAATCCTTTACTTTTCTGATCAATGCAGGGTCAAATAAAGACAATCACCAAGAACAGCTCTGAAATGTGCCTTTGGCATTGTGGAAACTTAAATGCTGCAGACTGTTCTGGTTGCCTGAAATATTGCATTCCAAAATGAAAACATAAAGTAGAATACCAATGACATGCAAATTAGAAAAATCAGTAGCAGTTATGCTTATATGGTACTAAAGATAAACAAACTGTCTTGTTTGTATTCTACAGCAATAGATTTAACTGAAAACAACTTTTTTTTTTTTTTTTCCTCTAAATAAAACATTTCCTAACAACACAAGTGGCTAACTTGCAGTGGAAAGTCAGATGAATCTCTGTGTTGGCTCAGATTTGGGAAGCACAGAGCAAACTAAAAGCAGGAGTTACAGTGGACTAGAAATGTATCTTACTGCAGGTGGCTCTCTGATATTATGTGAATATCCGATGTAAGGAATTTTGAGAAAAACAAAATATAATAATTAAAATGACAAAATATCACTATTTAGGTTTTGTATCACTGAATTTACCATTATATGATAACAATCTAACAAAGTTTGAACCTAGTTTGACCCGAGTTATTAACTTTTGATACATTTATTGAATTATGTATTCAAGGAAATACTGTACTTTCAAGCAAATGTTTCAACACGACTGAATTATTACCAGAGCTGGGTTAAAATTTGAAATGCTTAAAGCTTTATTGCTTTGTGGCATGGGCTAGGGGATCAGTATATTGCTCATGGCATCAGAAAAAACGGTGGTCTTAAATAACAGTAATTTTTTTTGTATTGATATCTACACTCTTTTGTGAAAATGTTTAGCAAAAAAAAAAAAAAAATCAGAAAGGAAGGAATGACCATCCCTGAAGGGCTGGCACATTGTGGAACAAGTATGACTTCAATGCCAGAGTCCCAGTGAGCTAAATGTTATGAAAAGAAATAAGAACAGAGTAAGGACAGAGAGGGGCATATTTGAAAAGAAATAATGGCAAGTCAAAAGTTCAGATTAAATCAGCTTTGGAAAAGAACACAATTGTAATGTTTGTGAAGTATATTACTTTGGAGAAGGAAAAAGTCTTTTCAAGGTTGTAGAAAGTTTGAGCTGAGTTTTGTTTATCCCAAGACCAGCTCTTCTAATTTGTGCACTTACACTATAGACTTCCCACAGCTTCCTCTTCACTCAGAGGAAACCTCTCTTATTAAAACTACATGATGATTTTTCTTTTCCATAGAAAATATGCGGAATTTTAAGGTATAATCAAAAAACATATTCAGTGTCCTACACTCTGGAAGCCAAACTGATTAATAAAGTACTTCCTTAAAAGTAGAAGTACACAATAAAAAGTGAAACTGTCAAATTCTTATTGAGATTGATTCTAAACTACAGTTCTAATATCATTTTTTTTACAGTTTTAAAAATGATTTAGAGATATAATTTCAATGAGTGGTTGAACTTACCTAACTAATGCAGTTCCTGCTGTAAAATATATGTCATAGATATTTGGTTTTCTAATGATAATGTAAAATAAACAGATATAGAGATACACACATCTTGCTTAATTGTTCTGGGAAAGTTAATTCCTAATAATTTCAAGACCAAGGAAGTAACTTAAAATCTATAATTAATACCATTAAGTGGATAGCAATAAACTCGTTTTAAGGTTTAAAAGTTTTAAAGTCACAAATTATAACTTCTAACAAACAATAAAAAAGTGTCATTCAAGAAGTGATATTCACTTTTTTACCTTTGGGGATTAGTGTCTCAGATTTTCTCTCTCTATATTTTTTTTTTCTAACATATCTGTAATTCTTGTGAAACCCAGTCAGGACAATAAATCCTAATTTTTGGTTTTGCATTATTATGACATTTTTAATTAATAATATAAAGGTACTGCTTAGTATTTAATAGTGAATGAATTTTCAGATTCTTGTTTGCTTTTGATAAAAACGTAATATTAACAGGAAATATTACCAGGAATATCTGGTGGCCTTTCATGATGGAATGACTGTATCAGTTCACAAGGGAAGACTGACTGACATCATCTACCTGGACTTTTGTAAGGCATTTGGTATGATCCCACATAACATCCTTACCTCTAAATTGGAGAGAGATGGATCTGCAGGATGGACCATTCAGTGGATAAGGAATTGGCTGCATGGCCACAGCCAGAGAGTTGCAGTCAATGGCTCCATGTCCAGGCGGAGGTTGATGTCCCTCAGAGATCTGGCTTGGGACCAGTGCTGTTTAATATCTTTATCAATGGGATTGAGTGCACCCTCAGCAAGTTTGCAGATGACCCCAAGCTGAGTGATGCAGTTGACACAACAGAAGGAAGGGATGCCATTCAAAGGGACATGGAGAAACTTGAGAAGTAGGCCCACATGAACCTAATGAGGTTCAACAAGTCTAAGTGCAAGGTGCTGCACCTGGGTCAATCCCAGTGCATGTTTGCAGCCCAGAAGGCCAACTATAGGCTGCATCAACATGATAAGAAGGTTGAGAGAATTGATTGTCCTCCTTTGCTCTTCCCCCATGAGGCCTCACTCAGAGTGTTGCATCCAGATCTGGTGCCCCCAGCACAAGGAAGATGTGCACCTGTTGGAGTAGGTCCAGAAGAGGACCATGAAGATGATCAGAGGGCTGGAGCAGCTCTCCTATGAAGAAAGGCTGAGAGAGCTGGGGATGTTCAGCCTAGAGATGAGAAGGTTCTGGGGAGATTGCATAGTGGCCTTTCACTACTTAAAGGGTTCTTATAAAAAAGATGGGAGTGACTTTTTATATGAGCAGATACAAAAGGGGGGAGCAATTTTAAAGTAAAAGAGGGGAGATTTAGATTAGTTGTTAGGAGGAAATTCTTTACTCTGAGGGTGGTGAGGCACTGGAACAGGTTGCCCAGAGAAGCTGTGGATGCTCCATCCCTGGAAGTGTTCACAGCCTGGATGGGGATTTGAGCAACTTGATCTAGTGGGTGGCATCCTTGACCATGCAAGGGAAATAGATGATCTTTCAACCCAAGCCCTTCCAACCCATGCCATTCTATGATTCTATCTTTCTATGATGAAATGTTACATTCATTCTAAAGGCATCAGAATTATACATGTAAAACTGTCTGTAAAAAAATAAATAAATGTAGAAGTACTGGAAAAATAAAATAATTATACATACAGAAATAATAAATCAAACATCCTTGATTACACAACTCCATAGTGCCTTTTTCACATGCTGCAGGCTCTTTGTATTCTTCAGAAACCAGGGATCTTAGGAGGTTAGTTACATAATTGCACTTTTAATTAAGACTTTATTAGTTTAAATAAATATTGATATTTTCATATGTCCATGGTTGTATTTCAGTTGCTTGTTAACTCACAGAATGCTAGACTTTTGATCTATACTAGAATTTTGCACTCACTAGAGCTAAGTAGTGACAGCAAATGAGTGTGAGTTCTGTGCTGCTGCATATTTCCTAAAATAAGCAATTAAAAAAATTACCCAGAAGAATCAGGGGATGGCTCATGTGCTCAGCAGAGTAAAGGGTGAGATCTTCATTAATTCCAGTCATGAAGGCAAAAGCCTTTGCTGGTGACTGCAAAATATGATTTTGTAAGTTACTAATTATGTTGTATTGTATAATGAAAATTAGCTATGTGAATAGTCTCAGAGTCTTCTAGATTCCTTCGCTCATATCAAAATTTATGATGGAGAATATGTTCAACCTGCCTCTTCTTTGTACCCCACACCACTTTTCTCACATACATGTTACCCTTTCATACAATCTATTATTTAATCCATCACAGTTTGGACAAGGTGAATTTGTTTAAGAAAGCAGGTAGGCAGACATAAAATAACAGATAATAGATTGCATATGGCATGAAACTGTTACTCAGTCATGAGCTGGAAGTAGTGCAAAGTGGCTTGCAGTAAAGTTTACAATGATCAGTACAAAATCTATCATTAGGTGCTATATGACAACATTGTAAAGACCTGGATGGATGACTCACTGGCTGTGGGATACTGTGATTCATACTCTTCAGACATGCATGGTGTTTTACAGACTCCAGACTCATGACAGAAGGCAGACAAGGCTTCATTCATCTATCTGCAAACAGGAAGCCATGCTAGAGGTCTGGCAAGCTAAAACATTTGCTTTTCATGAACCATGGAAATCAGAGCTAACACAATTCTTTTTGCTTATCTTCAGTTCTTGCTCGTGAAGAAAGATTAATATAGTACATCACTGATGCCTTTCTAGACATGATGTGATGCATTCTTTATTGGTCATGCTACAGTACATGTACCAGGAGGGCCAAAGTCTCCTGGCTGTCTTATCTTCAGGGTTTCTTAGAGATCCCATACATTGACATTCAGGATAACAAATGATCAGACCCAAATAGAAAATACGGAACTATTTTGCAAATGCCTATAAATCTATAGCTCTCCTATGTTCCCAGAGGTTGGAATACCCTATATACAAGAGTTCAGAACATCCTAGGTACTGAACTGGTGTTAATGAATCAACCATATACTACACATTTTGCAGGAGAAGGAAAACTGATGCCTAACTACCTTTCTCCAGGGTGTGGGAGCCTGCAAATATCCATCTTCACTTTCATCTTTTCTATCATGTTTGGTGGCTGTAGGTAAGCTGGTCAGCTGCCCTGGATTAGAGCACTGATAATCATGCAGACAGTACACATACATATTTATTATGGCTGGATGGTGACTCATTTAGCAAGCTGCAGTGATGTGCCCTAACGAAACTTAGATGTGCAGGAAATGCCAGCAATTACAGGCTGAGACAGCAGATCTTTTCATTGGTGGTGGTGGCTGAGAGCACATCAAAGCTGGTTGCACAGAGAAAATTGAACCCAGGTCAAAGCCTGTAAGTGCTTGTGTAGCACTTACAGACAAATCTACAACTTCCTCATGAGGGGGAGTGGAGAGGCAGGCACTGGTTTCCTCTCTCTGGTGACCAGTGATAGGACCCAAGGGAACAGCCTGAAGCTGCAACAGGAGAGATTCAGGCTGGATATTAGGAAAAGGCTCTTAACCAAGAGTGTGGTCAGGCACTGGGACAGGCTCCCCAGGGAAGTGGTCATGGCACTGAGCGTGCCAGAGTTCAAAAATTGTTTGGACAATGTTCTCAGACACGTGATATGATTTTTTTATTATTTTTTTTTGGGGGAGGGAGGGATGGGGAGAGGGGGTTGGTCCTTTCGGGACCCAGGAGTTGGACTTGAGAATCCTTGTGGGTCCCTTACCACTCGGATAGTTTATGATTCCATGATTCTAAATCTGAAGGTATCTAAAAGAGTCCTTGAATCTCCAGTACAAACACTCTGGCTAAGAGTTTTATATCTTCTAACACCTTGGTACAAGACTGTGGAATGATTATTTTTTTCCTAACATCTAAGGATTAGCACAAAATTCACCACTCTCTAGTGCCAGAATGAGGTACTGCTCTTTGACCTTGTCTTCTCTATGGTAAATACATCACAAACTGTAGATTAAAAATTAATAGTACTTTTCCCCAATACAAGACATCTTAACCATGCAAGGTGTCATTCTGTATATGCTGTTATTCTGAGAGAATAAAATATCAAATGTCATATAAGTCCGGTGTAAGCATCTCCACTGGAAAGAGAGATGCACAGACACATTCCATAATTCCTTAGTGTGTCTGCTGGCCAGGCCTGGCCTCTGTCATCATTCAACATCAAAATGTTATCTTGCTCATAAACAGAGTGTTAAGTCTATACAGAGAGCATGAGCTCCTTTTGTGACGGACCTTTCTTCTGTACCAGTTCACATCCTGGCTCCTGTCCTGCAATGTTCTGAGCCATTAGCCTGTGGAGTTGTGGCAAGACAGGCACACAGGCAAGTAGTGAATGATGATAAGAAGCACCTAGTCCGTCAAACAAAAGTAAATTTAAGTTTTAGGTTACAATTACAAATGACTGGCATGACAAGAATAGGTTTTACTAGCTTTACTTGTTAAATAAAGCAAGCATGCATTGTTATAAATCCCATTAGACTGAAAGTCATGCTTTATTGGTAACTGAAAGAAGCTAAAAGCAGTTTATAATGGGATCCGATAAGTCTCACTTCTAAGTCTGTTTTATTACATGCTGAAACAGCTTGTATCAAACTAAACAATGAGGGACATAATTACTTCAAAGCCTGTTGATTCGTTATGAAACAATAGCTTTTTAATATGGTATTTGGCAGCTGACTCATCTCAGGACTCAGCTGGTGCCTTACATAACATAATGCTGGGACTGAGACACAGCATAAATCATGCAGCCCTGAGCCTCTGGGAAAAACGTGTCCACTATTGTAAATAACAGTATGTTGCATAGAGAAAATAATCAATATCAAAATGAGTATCACTTTCCTATTCACACATAATAAAACATTGCATATATTGTTACATTTTCTTTTATTGCTCACAAATTTTCTTTATATATATATTTATCTATGTATATGTATGTCTTTATATGTGTACATATATATGTATATTTTTATGTCAGGATTTCTTTCTAACCCTGCCACCCCTCATAAATAAAACTGATGTATAGGCAGGTAGTTTTTACTTACCAAATTAGAGCTGAGCCCCTAATACTCTTTCATCTGTTGTTATAATTATGCCCAGGATAAAAGAATACAGCTGTTTTCCTTATCTAACATTGTGTCATCTTATTTGTAGTTAAACAACCAAAAAAAAAATAATACAGTTGTGGAGTATTGTTCTGCAGCAGAAACTGTCAGAGTCAATAAGGCTCAACACAGATTGACCCTCTTACCTACTGTGCTTTGACATTTCACCACATATAGCATTACTGCATATTTATTATGATTTAAAATGTGTCTAGAGTGTGCCTTGTGCACTGCTTGAGACTAAATCTATTTGAAACCAATGAAAGGATTCCAGAATAACAGTTAGTTCATTTTATCTCCACTTTTTAGGCTTTGTATTATAAATGAGGTTTATGCCACAAAGTTTCTTACATGAGAAGATAAGAGAACCGACAAACAATTTTGCACTAACACCTGAGGAATGCACCATAAGAAAGACTGAATCCCAGGCTTTACTTGTCAGAGATGTGTTTTCGTGTTGACTGTAAGCTTGGGCTGGTATTGCAACCCAACATCCCTGGCTGTCCTCTGCACCTCTGTATTGGGACTCACCCTGGTTCTAACCTCCCGTGAGCTCCGGGATGGGGAGTGCAGCAGATGTGAGAAGGCAAGGGAGGGTGCCTGGCTCAAGTCACTTCTGGCCCTGCAGAGAGTACATGTATGTCTGGATTGACCTGCAAGTCTGAATATGCCAAGGTGTGACTATTAATCAGCATCCTCTAGCGTCTCTGCAAGATAGGGAGGCAATACCCACCATTTCCTTCTGCAGAGTAGGCACAATGGTGTTAACTTATAAATACTGTGCCTAGAGTAAAGGGAGCTACATCTGCACCGAGGTCTCTTTCAAATTAATTTATTCAATAGCCAATAGCCTCTATCTTATTTCAGTTACTTTGTCTTGTTTACAGCAAATTCACATGGAAAATTAAGGAGAAGCTGCACTGGGCAAACTATATCCTCCTTCCCTGCATCAAGGTGAAATACATTTTCTGCTGAGACTGTAATGACTCACTAACAGACAGAGTGGTGCACTGATGGTGAAATCCAACATGTTCATAATGCATAAGTTGTAAAAATTCCCCTCTAAACCAGGCTATTTAAGGGACAATATTAATTGCTGTTTAAAAAAAGGTACTCCTACACTAAAAGGATTTGACAAATATAGCTTTGAGGGATTTTGGTGTCTTCCAAATATTGGTGTATGAATATTTATCATTTCTGTATTTATTCCCTGAAGTTGAACAATCCCTCAAAACACTGAAATAATAGAAACTAACAATGTAGTTTTTTTACTGTGGTCTGTGCGTTCAATGCTGTGTAGGCCACAAACTTAAAAACAGACAGAAATTCATTTTTATAACATCTTTTTATGCTACTTGGGCAGTAAAAATGTTCTTAACATAAGGAATACTTTGCTCTTACCTTACATTTTTTTATGTTATCAATACCAATAACTTACATTATTAATAAAGGGCCAAAATTTATTATCAATGATCCTCAGTGACCTAGTAACATAACAAATATATTTTTTATGTTAAGAGATTAACCTTTTTCGTAATATATTTTAACTGATTTAATTTCTTTGTTGTAACAGTAGGTGTTTGCAAGGTAACTGTTAACACCTCAATAACTATTGAGGTGCAGAATTCAAAACTCCATAAAACATCTTCCAGCTGTTCACTGTTTTCTGCTGGTGAGAAATCCATGCGGAAGGGCACTGCAGGCGGAAGCAGTGCAAATTGCTGTCTGATGCAGAGACAGCAATTGAGCAACAGGGAATCAAGGTCAACAAACAGCTTTGTGACACGTTTAAAATATGGAGGGATTTTAAATACCTTCAGGAGCCCAAACTTCTCTGTTATCCATGCTTCCTGGACATGCATAAACCAGCATGGAGCTTAAGGATTCCCTGAGCTGTACAGTTGGAGTGGCTGACATTTATTTGGAGGGAAGGACCACGCATCAGGGCTTCTGCTGCAGCTGGCCCATAGCTGCCCTTTTGGACTACCTCTTAAACGCTTGTAGGCTCAGAAAATGCAATAGACTTCATCTGTTCCATGGCTTATACTTCCAGGAACACTGGAGATGCCACCTGAATGTAAACATAAGCATTCTGCCTAGGTTAGAGAAATGTACTGGGAAATAAAAACTTATACTTGCTGGAAAGAAGGTTAATATGATATTCATAGAAAAGTATGTATAAGGAAGCTCACAACATGCAGTCAAGAAGAGGGACTTTGCAACAGAACAGGGGTACTGCAGATAGGAAAAGGAAGGTATGACACAAGTGAGAAAGGAGGAGGAATTGGTTATTGATGAGAGTGAACAAAAATACTGGAAGGTCTAGTGAATACACTAACATGGCTTGAAAAAAGCTGAACATTATGTGTTATTAAGTGAAAGAACAGCAGCATAACTGACTAAAGGTGGGAGAAATGTCAGATATTTAGAAAACAAAATAACTTCTCTCTGACCAGCTGCGGTGAAAGACAAGATTTTGGAGAGAAGAGGACTTCATCAAAAGGAAATTTGGAAGTCATTTACTATGATTTTTCTTAAAGATTAATTATCAGTTGTTTCTCCATGTACAATAAAAATGGATGATAAAAATCTGCCTAGTAAATATCAAAGGAAATTTGTAAAGAGGAAAAATGTTTAACAAAGAAGTGAAATACAAGCAGTGACACAGTAACTCTGTGAATCTCCTTCTTTTGAAGGTGTTTAAAAATAAGTTAGACAAACATATAGCCCATCTATCCAAGACAGTTTAGGCATTTTTTAACTTTTGAACTAATATCTGTTACTTGCTGATTTCTGGGATTTTTACCACTGTCTATGGGCAGGAAATGAGCTGTGGTTTAACAGGAGTCCAGTCCAAAGACATCTCATTCTTCTACATACATGCAGAGGTAATAATTCTCTTTCCCTTTGCTTTAAGTTGTATTTATCAATCTATGGAGATATGTTCTTTCCTCTTTAACAGGTATAAGATGATTTTAAATTAATGAATACATAGCTCATTATTTTTCTTCCTTCAACAACAAGAGAGGGAAAAAATAATAATTGGGTAGCTCATAAAAGGAGGTGGTGGGTGGTGGGGGGTCTGCAGGATACTTTTGAACTATAAGAGATCCTTTTGTTACTTTGTAATTCATGCACACTAGTTAATGATATTCAGTGAACCAGAAAGCTGTGAAGATTTCTAATGAGTTCTCAGATCTGTCCTGCATATCCAGCTACAATTGCAGACTTCAATCTGTATACATCATTGATTTTACAGTCTTTCAGGTCAGTCATAAGTTTTGAAATACCTGCTTATGGTCAAGCAGTAAGTATGCAGGGACTTCAGTGTTCTCACTTCAGCACACGTAGACATGAAATAAGTTTATTTGGAAAATTTGTAATGCCATAATCTACGTACTGCAATTGGAACATTGTTAAATTGTCTAAAACAGTTGTCATAAACAAGTGAAACTTTTAACATTGTGTGACAAAACCAAATCTGCCAAAGTGAAAGTTAACATTCTTCCAGGGTGCTCTCAATTCACATGTAAAAGCCAGTACGCTGCAAAGGAGAGAACAAATACTTGCACTACCAACTTTCTAGGACTAAAACATCAAGAAGAAATAAAAGTGAACTTAACATCCTTGGGGGGAGAAAGACCAGCCTTTTACCTAAACTAAAGCAGTACAGAAGATTCCAGTAGGAGATATATAATGGCAGAAAATCCAAATTAAGAGTGAAAAAGAAAACCTGCTTTATTTTGTTTCATAGACGGAGTGCTTCTTTGCTCTCTGGGGTAGAGTGAAATGCCTGAGGGGATCTCCATTACTGCTTGCAGAACAGCTTCTCCATTATTTCAAGACTCCACTCAAAAACTTCATTTTGTTATTTTAGGATCATAGGATGTGTGTATCTCATGCTACAGACATCCTGACTCATCCCTAGTTATTACAGAAAAAACATCCAAGCCAAAAAACAAAAAAACAAAAACAACACTAAAACCCAACAAACCCCAAAACAAATCAACAAGCCCTCTCAAAAAAAAAAAAAAAAAGGTGACAAAACCCCAAGCCATATATATGCAGAAACAAAAATGAAAGCAATTCAACAAAAACAAATCAAAAAAATCAACAAAACAAAATAAAAATAAATAAAAACAACACTATTTTTCTGCTCACAATGAAAGACAGAATCCTGCCCCTCTACTGTCTTTTTCATGACAGTTTGCACTTTAGCCCCAGACTTCTGATTACATCATGATTCTAAAACTCAGAAAGGTCATGGAGAAAGACCTACAACAAATCTGTATTTGAGGTCACTGAAGCATTTCGCATGTCCCTCTGCTGAAAGGAACACAGCAATATTTGATATATGGATTAGGCACAAACCCTAAATGTCCCTAGATAAATAAAGCATTGTAACTTAAACCTTAAAAGCACATCACAGACATTTGTAGCAGAATCTTTTCTTTGACTGATGTCCTTCATTTGTTCCAGCTTCAGTATAAGGCATGTTTTGTGAGCCCTCACTCATGTGAGAATGTGCTAGGGGTCTGGCCTAGGCACCACAGGTACAAGCCAACTTTCACTGAAGAAACTTCTTGTCCTGGTTGTGTGCAAATCAAATAAAGCAGACAGGAACATTGCTGATTTTTCATTGTCTAATAGGATTCCCTGACTAGGAACTGTGGTTCAGAGCCTGTTGCTCCTAAAGACCACTTCTCTGAGCCACTGAATGATTGGAGCAAGCATAAGTGCCTGGAGATGGATGTGCCAACTTTCTGCTTGCAGCTAAGGCTCAAACCTGGTGGGAAGAGATAGGATGGTCTATCCATCCTGCAATGGGGAGATGTTGTGTTGGCTCTACATATCCTTCTCCACACACCCCTGCCATCATTTCTCTGGATGCACCCAATTGTGTTGATTCATCTGTCTAAACCAGATGAAAACTCCTGTTACAGCCACAGAATAAAATCTCAACCCTGCATAGAATAAAATCGAACTCCTCAGCATTTTACAATACCTGTAGGTTAATAATCTACTTTGCATATTTTGAATAACAGCATGGCAGTTAGTGGTTTATTGTTGTTTCAGGTCATAAAGCATAATTTAAAAACACAATTTTATTGGCAATATTAAAACTCAGCAGATTTTTCACTGGGGAAAGAGTAGATTTTAATTTCAATTAGCCAATAACATTGTCTAGTGTTATAATTTTTCTCACTGTAGGTTATTTTGTAGTTTCTTGCTTATAAGCCTGTGATTGTAATCTCTCAAAGCAAATATATTTGCTTATGTCAGATTTATTGTAATTTTACCTTTTATGAGACAAAACATACTTATATCAAAGGCTATTAGGAATTCTCATTTCACACTCTGCAATCTCAGAGAATTTTATACTGTTCTGCAGTAATGTTGGAACAATGCTCCAGAGAGCCATGAGGTACCTTGAGGTCAATCACGCTAATTGTTTCCGTATTTTGCTAAGCTACTGCTGTCTTCACTCACGATTAACATGACATCTGGCAAAGCACTGGGTTGGAACATTGATTATTCTAATGCTGCACATTAGTAATCATTAATAACAAATGAATAATTCAGCCATTTACCAATTAACCTCTGGCTAAGGTTTTTGACACTATTTTTCCTCTGTACAGACTCACAGCACATACTGTTTAACTTGCTGTGATGTACACTTCATCTCTCTTAGAAAATCATATTGTTTATCATTTTACTCTGAAGCAGTATAATGTGTACCTGGTGTTTCAGGAGCACCACAGTCAGTGTGCTCTGTTCATTGATACTGTGTTTGTATTTTGTTCACATTTAATCATTGTGTGCTTTCTCAACCCCACCTACATATATAAAGATATAAAGATTGTACTGGAGTGGCATAGACTAGAAATAGGTGGAGGCAGGGTAGCTAATAACTTGCCAGTAGCTATACATTATAATCAAAATACTACCTCACAGAACAAATGAAGATCAGAAAAGAATATTTATTTCTTACATGCAACACCTCACCTGGGAAACTCTATGTTTGTTGAAACACTAGAATATCTTTCTCTTCTATGCATGACTTAGTCAAACATTAATTGGTTAAGAAAATAACTCAGTTCCCTATAATTTCTTGCTGTAACATATATATAACAATCAAGACTATAGAAATACCATGGTGGTACAAACTGCTTATATTTCGGGGGTAAAATATGACCTGGATACATTTGCAAGACCTAAATGGAGTAGAAGTGAAAAAATGAGAAAGCTACTCATGATTTATTAAATTGGCTACCTCTTATCACATGGTAACAGCAGCAGTAGAAGTAGAGGAAGAAATAAATGACTGTCACCACATACTCTTACCATATTTGATGGTAAGAGTGAGAAGAGATACCTCTATTCTGACCATTACATCTTCCATGAATGCTTTGAACACATGTGCCTTTTGAGCAACTTTTTAGAGGGAAAATAAGTCTGAAAGTTTACCAAGAATCTAAATTTTGAAGCTGAAAAGGCAGCTGCCAGAGAGAAATACCAAACTCTTAAGCTTCTGTGACTTGCTGAATTTGAAATATAGGCAGCAGGAAACTGTTTGTCTTTGTTGTTCATGGAGGAAGGGGAAGCAGTAAGCAGATGACCTTCTCCTGAGCCACGACCACTGGGAAGATGATACAACCAGTAATACACACAATTTTACTTTCAGAAGCAATTCTGACTGCTTTACATATATATTGCCCAGGATGACAGAGCTTTAGGAAAGGAACAAGTTATGAGACTTTTTTATTCTCCTTCCAAATTTCAAGGTTTAGGTTCTTAAAGATATTCATCAAAAGACCTGCAAAACTCTGCCTCCTTAGGCTGGGGAAATGTTGCTGGATATATATAGGTGCAAGCCAACGTTCAGAAACACTCACACAAAAACATCCAAACAATACAAAAATGGGAGGTTTTTTTTTTTTTCCACCATTTCATACTTAGAACACCTAAAAAAAACAAAAACATAAACTATTTCTAGTTCACATAATTATAAACATACACAGAGCTGCAAGCTTTACTTTCTCAAAGAAAACTGGAAATCATGCTGAACCATGCATAATTCCACAAGTTGATAAACACCTAATGCCTTTTATATTCTGTAACGCTTTGTATTGGTCAAAGAGTAAAATATAAACAGTCGAGCTTATTTAACCTGAATACCTTAATACACAACCAATCAACAACAACAACAACCACAAACAGTATTAATAAGCTCTCTCTGTTTCTTTTGTCTTTCATTCTTTTTAATTTAAAATTTTTATTTTCCTTCCTCTGGTAAATGTTAGGATTCTTCTGCATCTTTCCTTTAAAATATGAGTCAATCCTTCTTATTTAAAGATGCTTTCTCTTTGGAAGTATTCACTGAATAATTTGTATGAGGTATTTCAGGCTGTGGAATTTTGGTGAAGAATCTGCAAAAACTTGTGCTGGTATTTGATTAACCACTTGTTTTAACAAGACCATTGGCTAATTCTGTCAATGAGACAATGAATCTGGACAAATATTGATGATTATACTGGTGAAGGACTCTTAGATCTTTTAATGATCAAAAGCCAGAAACAAGTATACCTAAAGAACAATTTCTCCCATCCTATGGTAGGTATGTAATGAGTCAAAAGAGGTCTCACGGGTTATTTCTTAAAGATTTTTCTTTTCTTCATTCTAAAGGAGGTCTAAGACATGGACACCAAAGAAATCTAAAGTTAGCTGATGTCGTTGATATGCAACTGGATAAGAATGTCTCTTATTGGGGAAGTGGTGAATAATACCTAGTATCTGCTTTTGAACAGACTGAGTTCAGTGGACTGGATTGTCCAAATGCTATTATATCTGAATAGAAATGACTGTGCACCATTTGGAAATAATGTAAATGTCTATAGAGCTTGAAAAGCAGCAGATCTGGCACACTGGTTTTATTCACGTCTCTTCTTCTGCTCAGCCACCTTGTAGTCATTTTGATTCATTGCTTTCAGTAAACTTCAGTATTTCAATCTTTGTTGTCACCCCAGGAATTCAACTCAAATTGTTTCAGTTACCTATTTAATGTGAAGGACTTAACAGGATGACATGCATCATCATTACAATGACATGAGACCCTCCAGAAATGTAAAGTGATGTATTTTGCTTGCAGACATGGTTAAAGAGACTATAACTGTCAGATGGAGTACAAAGACATACACACACACACAAACCCAAAAGAAGATATTTATTTCATCACAGCTTTGAGGAATAGGTTGAGTGACTTAAAGGCTTGTATCAAGGCAGCACTGAGAACATATTGATGGGGGATGCTAAAGAATAGGATTTCTTGATTTCGTTCTCTTTACTTTATCTCTCTCTTTTTTTTTTTCTTTCTCTCTCACATGCACGCACACACATTTTCTCCTTTCTCTCCCAGTCCCCATTGTTTCTCAGTTTAGTAGAGAGGTTTATTGGTTTATTCCTCCATTTATGTTCTTCCTGTTTTTCCTTCTACTTTGTCCTTATTGGGCAGCTGGGATCAGGAAAAAGGAGAATTAGTGCAGGTCCCATCAATGTAGAACTATGAAATCTGAGTTGATGCAAAAACCCAGATGACAACATATTGGCCTCAGCAAAAAGAACAGCAAATGGAACTTCCTGACAGAAGCTGAAGCAAAAATAAAGTAAAATAAACTTCTATCCCATGACTCAAGATTAAAAGCAAAATGCCTAGTACTGATCTACTTTTATGCAGCAGTTGGATGCAATATACTAACGACATTCCTGTACTGGATAAGAAAAAATATATAATTTGCATACATTATTGTAAACTCTAGGGAGTGATTTTTGAATGAAGGTGACACTCAAGAGGTGTAATACCACAGTCCTGTAAGATTATCTCTCTGAGAACACTGAAACTAAGCTTTAGTATGTTTATTGCATGTTGCATAGAATCACAAAAATTTATGTAACATACAATCTAATTAGATCATCCTTCTGCAAGCTAATGCAGAAAGTCAAGGTACCATTTGGTGGCCCAGGTGGCCCATTGTGCTGCCTCTGTAAAGGTATAAGGTTTTATGAAAGGAAGAGTATAAAGGAGTATCAAATCTTAGCTAGTGAGTCTTCAGCTTCAGTGACCAGATATTTACTTTCCGCTGGAGATGGGAAACAAGCCCAAGCATATGTGTCTTGATCTGGAGGGAGATGTTGAAACTGCTTCCTCCTCTGCTGTCATCAGCAGTCCTACTGATCTGGGAGAGTCTGCTTGAAGGGTAGCAGAACATTCATTTTTAGCATTTGTTTTTCTAGCTTCTACTTCTAGATAGGCTCGGCTTATTTTGTCTTCAGGGGTTATACCATAAATCAGGATTTTAAATATGCCCTCTGTCTTAAGTCCAGTCCACCCTGACCTGTTTTCTATTAAAAGGGTTAATTAGTGCTACATTTAATGCCTCTATAAAGGTTGGCTTACACGTTTTCCTACTACAATGCTTTACAGCAGCAGTGAAAGAGAGAAAGAATGTTCAAGGAATACTTTTTTTTTTTTTTTCCCCCCATATATATATATATTTCAATAGCAATAACCTTAAGATTAAGTAAACTGAGTTCCCCACAGTTTCAGAATTTGAACTTTGTTCAACTGTTTCTTACAGCAGCAGAGACATGTTATCACTGCCACTATCTTTTACCTGTTCATTTCAGTCAAAGGAACACAGAATGACCGCTTGCCATATTTTCCGTCTTCTGGACTCAACCAAGGGGAGTCCACATGTCTAGAGGTTTTCATGTCCATAAAGTTAGGGGACATGAAGAACCTCTTTTTTTCTATAGGTTCCCTTCTTTAAGACTCATGGGTCTCCTGTTAAAATAACTTCTATAATAAAAGTTGCATTTTTCAGAACACTTCACATATTTGACATAACTACACTCTTAATATTGTAAAGGCACACATTGTGGACAGTGGTTTTAGTCTTAGAGGAGCAATGTAAAGGAATAGTGTGCTTTCCTGAGACATGGCATCAGAAACAGAATGTGAAAATAGGAAATTTAAACTCCAATAGATTTTTTTTTAGAATCATGACATAGATGGTTAAGGAAATTTAAAATAACAGACCTTATATAGCCACATTTGGATGGAATAACCTTAAGTAGTTCTTACCCTCTTTTATCTAGCCCCTCCTTTAACACGTAAATTCCTCACTAAGACTTGGAAGAGTAGCCAAGTAATTGGAAGGATGTCTAATCTATGATGTGTGTCTGGTGGCTAGAATATGATTTCTCCTCTCCCTTCTGCTACATCATTTTCGCCACTCCATCACTTTATAAGCTGGTTAAATTTTATCATTTATAACATTTAAATTACGTACATTGCTTATTGTGAAACCGACCTGACAAATATCCTTTATTTCAACAGACCTTAATGTATGATCACAAGTGCCCTGCAGCACAGAATATGTGCTATTCTTAGTACTCATAGACATTGTAATGGCATGCAGGCAGTGCATCATTGTGCTGTGTCAGGAACTAACGAATCTATCATGCTCATGATGAATGTTCCTGGGCCATGCCAGATCTCAATTCTGTAGCTTTCTACAGGGATACTGCAGGGGGAAGGCAGGTCTTCCTGCTCTAGATAGGAGTCTATTCCTTTTCCCTTCCATAACATCCTTCTGTTCATGTGAATAACCTGAGAACATGTGATGATGTGCTACTTAAGGCTCCTAAACTGCAAAAATAAAATAAAATAATAATAAAAAAACATTTAATCCCACTTGACAGTGAGAAAATAACAGATTTATAACATACATCATGGAAGAAAAATGTGGAAGGAAGCAAAACTATTCCAGCTTGTCTGGCAGTGCATATCAGACCTCATGTTCAGTCCCATTTTTATCAGGAGCAAAAATCTCTGCAGATAACTTGCAGTGCTTTTATTTCAATGTGACACATCTCCAGTGAGCTCAGTGCTGCAGAGGAAAATGTATGAGTAAGCAGCAAGACAATGAAATTATTACAGAGGAAAAAGGGGTCCCTCCTAGACTCTTGTTCATTAAGAGTAAAATCTGCACAGGTAACACTGGTACTGATAATTTGGTTTCACACCTAGAGACTGATTACAGAAGAATTTGTAGTTACTGCTTGAAATTTCCTTGTTGAATCTCTCAGCTCCATTTCTCACTGATGGCAGCTGGAAAAGCACTTATCAAGGTACTAGGATATTGATGCTGAATATTTTTAACATCTTTTTGTTTTACAACTTTATTAATACTTATGTACTAAACATCTCTGTTATTTATTAATGTCATTGTAATCATACAGAAAGGCTTCAGGCAACCCTGGGCAAGGGGAGGGTAAGCCAGGAAAGAGAACTGGGTAGGAGAGGAGAGGAGAGGAGAGGAGAGGAGAGGAGAGGAGAGGAGAGGAGAGGATAAATGACACATATACCTAGTGAAATATTGCCAGGAATTAACAATCACAAATAAAAGATAAAAAGTAAATCTTACCTTGAAACATAATAGGAAGACTTTAGAATAAGAAAATTATGAACTTCCATAAAAATTTGCAATGCCTAGCTAGCATTTTAAAAAAGATATTCTATTTATGTTATTCTATTAGCTGTTCTGCATGTAAGAATAAGATAGTGTCTATAAATGTATCTTTTGATGCATTAAGAGCAATCCTGTTTTGTGGTACCTGTAATGTGACAAGTCATTCCAGAATAAATCAATGGAAACAGTATAACAGTTCATCACATTGATTAATCACAAGCAATATTATAAAGAAAGCAATTCATTTTTCTATTATTTGATTCTATCAAGAGAATTATTGAAAGCTCAGAGAAACTACATCAATCTGACTGCTAATTTGGGTATTAAAAATAAGAAGATTCACAGTTGCTGAAATTGCTAGTATTACATATAATTAAGACAATGAAACTAGCTACTGTGCAAACAAGGTGAAGCAGACAAAAATATATTAATTATATTTTTTTCCAGATTGCGGCATAAAGATATTTTGAAACAGGCAGCTACCATTGTGTTCTGAGCTGACCATGCACATAGTGGATAGAGCTGTTACTGCCCAACCCTGCAGTAATGGCTGCATCTGCTGATGTTGCAGCATTTCACCAAGCTTTTTTTCCAGGGCAAAGAATTCCCCAGGATCTGTCAATTAGAGGAAAGTCTCCAGAAAACAATTAGTCTATTTTTCTTTGGTGTCCAATATTTAGGAAAGGTGATATATTTCCCTCCATTTACAAAGCATCTTCTGGAGCCCCTCTGACTGTAAAGGAAGAGAATATACTGACAGACACTTTTGTAGTAAGTTCTACCTTCCCATCTTAGTTCATCTCCAAAATTTCAGTTTAATCTTTTAAAATCCTTTAGTGTTTGAATTTCTAGAGGATGAAATGGATGCCCTGTCCCAAATTAGGATAAATAGAAAATCAGTTCTATGTTGAACTGTCAGTTCCATCCAATATTGTGAGCCAATACTGCCTGGGAAAACCTGCAGTCTCTCATTGTTGCAAACCCTGTTTTTTTATAACAGAAAAGTCACATTCTAAAAGGTTCTCAAACAAAACTTTGACAATTGAATTTATCATATACCACTTGTACAAACACATTTATAGAAGGGAAGCGTCATTGTGGCTTATTTTGAGTAAATCACCAGTAGTGGCTTAAGGTTCATGCCAGCTTCCCTCATAACAATACTTTCAGTTTGTTAAGAGCAAACAGAATAAATCGAAGGAATACCTGTGTATTTCAGAAGAGCATTTTCAATTTTTGTGGTAGCGTATGTTGCTAAGGAAACATTCTTTGTCTGAGCCTGGTCAGACAGGATGGATCTTGGATAATGTAGATTCGTACATAACATACTTAATGTTGAATGTAGGAAATAGAACAAACTGAAATTAATACAATAAGACTGATCAAATGTATCTGTGATACAGATTGTAGACAACAACAATATATTAGTAAACAACATAAAACATATTATTCATAAGAAATTAATAGGAAGCTGATATCACATTAATTATATTCAGATCCAACCTGTTTGAAGTAATGGATGTAATGCACTATAATGCAGTGCAGAGCAGATTGAATTGGCTTTGTCTTCTTTGTCCAGAATACCAAATGGAAGAATCATTACTCTGTTGCAGCATGCCAGCTTCTATTTATGGATTGTCATCTTGTTTTTTTTTTTTTTTTCTTTTTCCCTAGCAATTCATCTAAAGCTGTGTCATAAAAGAGACCTTTCCAGATGTATACTCACTCTCTCAAAAATGTGCTGCTATCTTTTCCATGCTATTGTTTTAAAAGATGTGGAATGGTCTTACATAAAGTAATATGATAACAATGTTATCTGATTTAAACACTTTGGCCTCAACTGGTAGTCAAGTCCAGTGATTGCACCCAATGAAATTTACCTGTTAATTTCAAAGGGCATTTAATAATCCCTTATACATTATGAATTACCTTTACAGGTTTCATAAATAATATATTTATATAACAAGAATGAAATACTGGATTTTTTAAATTTCATGTTGGATCTTGTGAAAATATTGTTGTATAAAATAATACAGCTTAACGATGTATTGTGTTATGAGGGCCATATGTATGTTGTAGGAAAATATCTGGGATATACCATTAAACTCTACTTAGAGATTTCTTTTGCACACTAATTCTTAAGACATGTTAAGAAGGGACATACAGTACTTTAGCCTCTCCTGTGTCTTTTTCAACAAGACTGTAGTTACATGTGATCAGTCCTGACTGATGTGATCAGATCTGACTGTGCAGAAACAACTAGATCCCTCCTTCTAAATACTTTTTTAATCAATTGCATACTCAATTCAATTTTAAAATCACTTGAAATATTTCATAAAATGTATTTTTTTCTGTCAATTATCTAAAAGAAGAAATATATGATCTAAGTCTTCATGACATGCATCATAATACCTATTTTTATAAGAAATCTTGAAAATAAAGACAAAAACAAAAGCAAACAAAACAAACAAACAAAAAAAGGTGGAACACTCATTGTAACTGTTGGAACAAGGCATAAAAAAAGAGAAGGAATGGAGGACTCAATGGAACACCTTAGGAAGTAATTTTTGTACTGTGATTTTTAGTAAAACTGGGTTTTATTCTTGCTTTCCAGACATCATGGACAAGTCCTTGTCACATTGTAACTAGACTGTTTTTTCTACACAAGGGACTAGCCGCCACATTAATTTATCTTTGGTGTTTGACAACACCGTGGCAGAATATGAATGAAATAATTGCACTGGTAATCCTTGGATCCTTTGCCACAAAGAGAATAAACAAAAGGAAAAAAGCCAACAACTGTTGATCCCTACCTGCTGTAATTGTGTGCAGCTGCTCATGTGTAGAAGAGGTAGAATCAGTGAAAAAGCTATAATTTGTTCCAAGTGAGGATGGGAGTAAAAACTACATTTATCCTTTTCTCAATAGAGATGGACTAACTATACTTAAATTACTACAGTGGACAAGCTATTAATGAACATGCTACAGTGTATTCATTATGATAGTTTTCCTGGTAAACAGAACTGGAATTTTGAACTACAGTAATGTAAAAATTCCTGGAAAGTCCTAAAATATGGAGTTATTCTTCACATAAGTAAACAGACATCTGCAGGCCCACACACAGAGCACGTGTGATCCATGACAAAGTGTGGATGTGAGAGCCTCTGAATTTCCTGACGGGCCAAAGGTGTGTTTCATTGGCTGCAAACACTGGACTTGACTACCAGTTGAGGCCATACATGAATACTGGTGATAGAGTAACAGGTTTTTTCCAGGTAATTTGCTCTGTTATACATGTAAAAAGACTTAGGACTAGTGACAGAGTGTAAGAGAGATGTCCAGGCAGCGCTGATAATTCTCACTGGCTTGAGCCTGAATTTAGAGCTAGCCTGGATTAGAAATTAAAGTTTAGGTGTTAGCAAAATCAAAAATGTAACAGATACTTACTCTTAAAAACAGAGAAATTTTCCATTCCCCTCAATCTTATGTTACAGGTTCCAGGATTTTAGAAAAATATAATAACTGATAAACACCGGTTTCCTTTACAAAACAGTACTTTTCAGCCACAATTTCCCTACTCCTTTTTCTTTCAATATGCTTTTATTAAATAGTTTTAAACTATGTGGTAAGCCAGATAGCATGAATCAGTAAACAGCAATACCCTATCTCATAGTACCAGTTAGTTGTCAGTGGGAAGTTTCTGACCTAACTTAGTTTAAGCGCTATCATTTATGCTTGATTTGCCTTGTTTTTCTAAATCTCAAACTAGTTACCTAACACAGTTTGTCAGAAAAAAAACATGACATTGCTGGCTAACTTCCCAACACTAATCTCCCCAGTTTAGTTGTCCATTTTCTTGTCACCAGGAACAAGCTGTGGTCTATGGCAGGAAATGGGTACATCTCTAGGGCATGGCCTTTTCATTTCCATTTGGCTGTGAAATATACATTTTTCAGGAGTAAATTCCTCAGCCAAAAACACTTTCAATTTTCCAGCAAAGCTAATTTACTCAACCTCCATGAAGACATCTTCATTTTCCTGTCCTATGGATGTAATGTACTATAATGCAGTGCACTTTTCCCTGAAAAGTGTCCAAAGCACTTTTCAGTAACACATGCTATATAAGACACAACTACAGCAAGAAGTTGGCATGGTCTAACAAGAAGACAGAAAACAATAGAACACTAAAAAGAAAAAGATAAATAAATTGCTAATACAACAAGCATTTACAAGTAAAAATAAAAGAAACCCTACCAAACACAAACACTAGCCTTCCTAGACTAATTTTATATAGTAAAATTACCTTCCCTGTGAGAAAGTAATGTACCCCCTACCCTTTACTCCTGAGATTAAATGGGCATGGTAGCACTTGAAATTAACAAAAGAAAAAAAAATGTAGAAAGATTGGAGAAAACTGTTAATAATAATAATAAAAAATATTTAGAGAAAGCTAAACAATTTGAAATAACAAAAGAAAGTATTATTTATGTTTCTATGAACTTGGTTATGGAAGAGTAACATTGGGAGGAGCATATCTATTCTCCTATCTAAGTAAGAAATGAGGAATTTCAAAGGGCTTGGGAGCTGGAAATCAGGAGTGCTACCGCTTGCAGGCAACACAAAACGCAAAAAGACTAGAGCTCTTACTTAGGCTTGTCTTGCTGAGTAGCTCCCAATAGCACATTCCTGTATCAGAGAAGTTGCTGCTTCTTTCAACTCAGATAGACTTAAAAAAAGCTAAAATCACCCCTAGGAAACGGAAAACACCATAGGAAATAAAAACAGAAAACAAAGGAGCACTTCAGACATGTTACTGCAGCTATAAATTTGGGGTTTTGATTGTTTGTTCTAGAGTGCAGTTCAAAATCAGCCTGCTGAAATTGGCACTTGAAGGATCTCTCAAGAAATTATTCTCTGAATATTACTAACGACGATGTGTATAAGTTTCCAGGAAAAATACATTTAGCTATTCTTCCGCAAACCCAGCTCTTCATTGTTCATGCCATCATAAATACTAGTAACCTTTATTGATAGGAGGGGAGGATTCTCTGTAATTTTCATACAGGAAAAAAATAGGAAAATCTTTTAGATGATGTGATTTATGCACAAGATTGTTGTTACATGATTGTTGCATGATTTACGCAAGTTTAAATGTTCTTAAAAAGCCTTTATATTAAAGCAGATACTACAGAAGAATTAGAAAATTACATTTTAGGAGCTTTTTTAACTTATTCACAGAAACTGAAGTTTTCCCTCAGTGTCCTGGCAAAGAACTGTTCTTTCTTTGTCTGAATGTCTGTTGTTTCTTTGTCTGAATGGAAAATGAAACAGTTCCCACTGGAGATACTGTGGAATAAACAGATTAGGGACAGGTTAAGGGGCACAATGTAAATATATATATAATAGAATCATAGAATCACAGAATGGTTTGGGTTGGAACAGACCTTAAAGATCATCTAATTCCACCCCCCGCTATGGGCAGGGACACTTTGCACTAGACCAGGTTGCTCAAAGACCCATCCAGCCTGGCTGTGAACACTTCCAAGGATGGGGCATCCACAGCTTCTCTGCGCAACCTTTTCCAGTGCCTCTCCACCCTCACAGTAAAGAATTGATACCATATAACTAATCTAATTCTACCCTATTTTAGTTTAAATCCATTACTACTTTTCCTATCACTAGAATGCCTTAAAAAGAGTCCCTCTTAAAGAGTCCCTCTCCTGCTTTCTTGTAGGCTCCTCTATTGGGATTACGTGGCAAAGTTTTGGTAGCAGGGGGCTTCAGGGATGGCCTCTGTTAAAAGGGTCCAGAAGGTGCCCTATGTTAGATAAGGGCCAGTTTCAGGCAGATTCAAAAGGGACCTGCTTCTGGCCAGTGTTGAGACAATAAGTGATGTTGTTTGCGCCTCTGTGAGAGCAGATTTAAGAAAAGTTAAAAGAAAACAAACTGCTGTGCAACAGCAGCTGGGAGAGAGAAGAGTGAGAAACAGCCCTGCAGGCACCAAGGTCAGTAAAGAAGGAGCGGGAGGACGTGCTCCAGGCATGGAGCAGAAGTTCCCCTGCGGCATGTGGAGAGGCCCCTGGTGGAGCAGGCTGTCCCCCTGCAGCCCATGGGTCCCACATGGAGCAGATCTCCACGCTGCAGCCCGTGGAGGAGCCCACGTGGAGCAGGTGGATGTGGCCTGGAGGAGGCTGCGGCCCATGGAGAGCCCCCGCAGGAGCAGGCCCCAGGCCGGAGCTGCAGCCTGTGGAGAGGAGCCCACACAGGAGCAGGGGGCCTTGGGGGGAGCTGCCGCCCGTGGGGGACCCGTGCTGGAGCAGTTTGCTCCTGGGGGATGGATGGACCCCGTGGTACGGAGCCATGTGGGAGCAATTCTTGAAGAGCTGCTGTCTGTGGGCAGCCCCTGCAGGATCAGTTCGGGAAGGACGGCATCCCATGAGAGGGACCCCACATGGAGCAGGGGCAGAGAGTGACCATGAAGGAGCAGCAGAGACGAAGTGTTAGGGACTGACCGTAGCCCCCTTTTCCCATTCCCCTGAACTGCTCAGGGGGAGGACATACAAGAGGGTGGATGGAGGAAAGGTGGTTGTAGTTTGTTTTTATTTTCTCAGTGCTGTAGCCTGGTAGTAATAGGTAATAAATTACATCAGTCTCCCTATACTGAGTCTGCTTTGCCTGTGACAATAATTGTTGAGTGATCTCCCTGTCCTTATCTCAACCCTTGAGCCTTTTTCATCATACTTTCTTCCCCTTTCCCTTTGCGGAGGGAGAGTGAGAAAGCGGTTGTGGCGGAGTTCAGCTGCCCAGCTGAGTAAAACCACCACAGCCCCCTTTAGGTGTTGGAAAGCTGCAATAAGGTCTACCCCAAACCTTCTCTTCTCCAGGCTGAACAACCCCAACTCGCTCAGCCTGTCTTTATAGGAGAGGTGCTCACCTTTTGATCATCCACATGGACCACCTCTGGAATCATTCTAATAGGTCCATGTCTTTCTTGTGCTGGGGTCCTCAGAGATGAAGGCAATACTGAATGTGGGGTCTCATGAAAAGAGGGTAGAGGGGGAGAATCACCTCCCTGAACCTGCTGGCCACACTGCTTTTGATGCAGCCCAGGATACAGTTGAGCTTCTGCACTGCAGGCACATGTTACAAGCTCATTTTGAACTTCTCATCAAACAACGCACCCAAGCCCTTCTCCTCAGAGTTGGTCTCAATCCATTCTGTGCCCAGCCTGTATCTGTGCTTGGGAATTGCCCTGGCCTAGATGCACTGTCCTGACTGACTGGCCTCTAGTTCCCTGGGTCCTCCTTTTTTCTCTTTCTAAAAATAGTGGTTATGTTTCCCCTCTTCCAATCAGTGGGAATTTCACTGGACTGCCACAGCTTCTCAAATATGATGGACAGTGGCTTAGCAACTTCACCCACCAGTTCCCTCAGGACCAATGGATGCATATCGTCATGTCCCATGGACTTGTGCACCTTCAGGTTCCTTAGATGGTCTTGAACATGATCTCCTAGAGTGTGTGGTTCTTCATTCTCCCAGTTCCACACAGACACACACAGACACACAGACACACACACGGAATTCCTTTTTAGGTTTCTTCTTTCTTTAGTGAAACCAGAGAATGCTTCTGTGGTCATGGCATGACACTTGTTCTACTTGTTCTACTTTTTTCACAAATGCCAATTCTGATGTAATTTCCCAGAAACATATAGATGAGTATGTACCTAAGAAAGATGGATGGATAATGATGGATTTGGTGAAGACCTTATTTCAGATATGAATTTCAATGAACTACTAAAGTCTCCTGGGAAAGAGGAGAAGGAGATACTGTGATGTCAGGTGTGACATAGTAAATGAATTGACCAAGCATTGCGTGCTTTCCTGTTTTATATTCTTCAATAGAAGTAGAATGGTAATGGTACTCTAATGTGAAGAGCAGGAATAAGCAATTTCATGAGATGACTCTCAAGCCAGAGTCAATGCAACTATTTTAGAAACTGTTAGAAAAAATGCTTCACAAAGTCTGCATATCCTTTAGTTGTCCCCAAAGGGTTCCTCTGTCATGAGCATTCCACATATTTTTAATCTAATATTACCTAGTCTAATATTATTTTTTTTCCTCTGAATTCCATTATGCCATTGATCTGTGTTTCAAACAACCTAGTGCAATGAAGCTAGCTTTCACTGCAGGTTGTATGACATTTTTATAACCTAATATAATAGACTTATTGTGCATCTGCATATTATTTAAAATTTGCTATTGATGTCATACAGAAGTTTTATTAGAGCAACAGTGTTTTTAAAACATAATTGCATGGTTAGGGTGGCTGATAGTGTGGGTTGAGATGGATCTACTATGCAATACACACAATACTCTACAATAATGCAGTCTTTTCCTGGTTCATTAAAATACACTCTGCATATTATGAGTCACCTACTTCCTATGAAATGAAATTTGTTTTCAAAATCTGTTCCAGCACTCTTTTACAGGGAACAGGCATAAGAAAGGCATGAAGAACGTAACTTTCAAAAAATAAGTGCTGTTTGTTTTACAGATTATTTGGCATGCTTCATAGTACTTTATAAATATGGCAAAGAAAAAATATCTGAGAAAAGCAGAATAGTCTACATTTCCCTAAAGACATTTCTAGTCTAGTGTGGAATGTAGTTTCTCAGAGTCAGTGTGTATGTGAAAACTAGGGATGGAATTGATATTAATTCTCAAATTTAGTCAATTTTGATTGTATCATCTTGACAAGGGAAGATCAAGATTGAGAAATAAAGTTACTCTGTTTTATCTGTAAGGCTTAGATCATATATCAAGGTGCAACAAATACGTAACACTGGAGTGAATCAATGAAAAACACATTTCAGGAAAGATTTTCTTTTTCCCCTTGTAGAAAGTACTGTTTGAAATTTAAGTTTTAAAAGCAACGTTATGAAATGTAAATGGTTAAACAGATCTCTAATTTCCCTTCCTTTAAGGAATCTCTATAGATGGTAAACTCTCCAGTTGGATCCCAGCCTGTCTTTAGCTGAGATTTTTGAATTGTGACACAGTACCACAGTACCCATAAAAACTTCTCGAGGTTATTAGATAACCTGCCTCTCTCTCTAGGTATTCCTACAGCTGCATATATACATACATATATATATATATATATATTTTTTTTTTTGGGGGGTGGGGGGGTGGGTGGGACGGGACAGGGAGGGAAGACGGTAGGGAAGAGGAGTAATAATGGTTTTGTTTTCTGTTTCCTGTCAGGTATCCAAAGCTCTTTTTGTAGAAAGTAGAAGAAAAAGTTTTGATGTTTTAGATGAACTTCTGTCTGATGCTAATATCAGGGAATTCAGAGCTCCATGGCATGAATTAGTTCATGAAATCCCTTGCTCAGGCACAGGTTTGAGCAAAATAAGTAATTATAGGTGATGATAGCACATACAAGAGAAAGCTTTAATTTCTGTTTGCTTTTAGAAAGAAGAATCTGAACAAAAGAAGGGAGAATCCTCTTAAAATTACTCAGCCTTTCACAGATCAATATAGGTATTATAAATCTGCAGATGTTACTGATCATAATGCTTCTAATATAATTGTATTGATTCTTGAGTATGAAGACATCTGTTCAGAAAACAAAGGTGCATTCTTGGCAAACATGAACCCAAGGTTAAAAAGTCAGTACTAACAGCTGCTTCATTTAGGGCATATTTAACAGAAGACAAGTAGAAGAAGAAATGGGACATGGAGATGTATGTTTTTAACAAAATTCTGCAGCTACTGATTGACAACAACATAGATGACAGATAACTTCTGAAAATGCAGATTTATGAATGCTCAGCTGATGATATTTAAGAGGTACCTAAGTGTGACTTAATTTATAATTAATAGTTGCTTCTAACCAATATAGAAAAGAAATATATTGCTCTTTTTATAATACCTAGCTGACCTATACTACAGATATGATGTTGAAATATTAAATACGTAAACTACTGAGAATCTAGAATCCAGAAAAATGCTTATTTTTTTAATTGCTAAGATTATCAAAACATTTTCCCTTCTTCCTATTTCTTTCCCTTTATCTTACCTTGTACAAGGAACCACACCTCCAGATTTGGCCATAATTATCTATAAAATCATCTAATGTGAAGATCAGAAAAACAGAGTTCTGTTCTCTTTTGTTGACACAACCCAAGCAAGACATTATTCTTTTAAGGATATTAAGTACATTTGGCAATGTACCGTGCAGATTCCTTTGCTAAATGAATTTTAGTGGTCTTTAAATAGCGGCTAGCTAAGAATACCTTTCCATCTCAAATATGTATTAATTATCGCACATAGCAATTTCAATGATTCTTCTGTATCCTTTAATAAATGCTGACCTATGACTAGTTAAATTAGAAGGTTCTTACTAAAAGTTAGCTATTTTTGAAGTGGAAATGTGTTCTTTTTGATGAGCAGATTGCTACATTATGATATTCTTCTGCCTACTAGGGAAATCTCGTGTGGCAACTGATTTGCATTAAAGATTTGCTGGCAGTTCAGCATTCTCATTTTAACCTTATGACTGAGAGAAGAAATACCATATAGCTGAGATGTGATTATTCGTTAAAGGGAGAGATGAAATTTCTCTGGATGAGGAAGAGTACAGTATTACTATTCCACAGTTCTTTTATTGCTACATCATGATAAGGCAAAGACCTATTTGACAAGACTGAAGGCAGCAGTGATAGGTTATTGGGTCTGTACATGTCTGTGTACAGCAAATTTTATTTTTGATATTAAATACCTTGATTCCTCAGTGTAGTCCTTCTAAAATGCTTTACACAAAGGAAACAGGAACACAAACTGATATGATCAGTTTTTAATAACAATTATGTTGTTCATAACTGATATGATTTATGGTGTCAGGCAGACCAAAACTTACATTTAACATTGAATAGCCTTTTGCCCTTGTCTTTTCAACAGCAGAAACTAAGAATACTTAAATTTAAATTTATAATTAAATACTAGTATGAAAATTTACAGTCTTCTTGTTTCATGCTTATTTTTCTTGGGAAAAAAAATCTTCTCTGAGAAGTTTAAGAAATATATAGAAACTTTTTTATAAACTAGATATAACAATTAGCTTTGGAATAGAACCAAACTTTTAGACTTTCAAATAAGGTCAAATAAGTAGTTATCAGTGGGGCCTTCAAGTCACTGGTCATTAGGTCTCCTTGTAGGAGCATGCCGAGTTTGTTCAAGTGCTTGCAACTGCTAACTGAGGTAATATGAAGTAAACTTGATTGATAATATTACTGCTGACCTTTTATTAAAGAGTTTTACAGAGGACGGCATAGTAAAGAACATAAGGTACATGGAGTCTCTTAAAAGACTGGGCAAAACTGAATAGTCTGTCCTAGATTTTGCCATTAAAAAAAATATAAACAAAAACAAACAAACAAAAACAAGCAAGCAAGCAAACAAAAACACACACACTAACAAAAGTAGGAGGAAAAAATATTTTTTATCTTCTTGAATGGCAAAAGAAAATTTCCATTATTCTGTGGTGGTGTGGTCTGTGGCAGAGTGGTGAGTGGACCAGAAGGATTGTTAGTGGAGATCCCTCCGTCTTAAATTCTGTAAACTAAAAACAAACAAACAACAACAACAAAAACCTGGTCTTGTTTCCAACTGGGCAATGGACTTGCTGCTGGAAGAAAGGAGATTACAAGATTACATGAGGAAAGTCAAGTAAAGCTGGCTTTACTGTTCAAACAGGAGCTACAGCTGCCCAGGGCCTCTAGCTGCCTGAGCTGCCCAGTTTCACCACCATTTCTACTCACATGTCAACAGGTCTGTGTATATACATGTTTGCATATGGGTAGTGTTAACCACTTTTATAATATGGCTGAGTTCAAAAGACTAAAATAAGAGCCAACAGCTACACAAATTGCTTCTAATATATTATTTTTTATTTGAACTGTAAAAAAGAACATCTCTATTTTTGTATGCTCTCCCTTGTTCACAGGGAATTCTTTAGTAAGAATTTTCCTTGGAGAAGATCTAAGTTTGGTCCTTGAAAAGAGAAGCATCACTTTCTGTAATAGATAAATACCTTCTGTAAAACCACCATCCAGGTGATTACATGCAAACTGAAAATACTGAAGTTACTGAATGCATGGAAGATGACTAAAGGTGAAGAGTGTCACTGAAAATAAATAAAGATCCTCAGATTGAGGTTAAGGTCAGAAATAAACCTTTGAAGGGATCTTGTCCTTTTCTGCTGCTTTTCTTAAACTTTTTAGTCATCTGAGTCAGGGACCTGAGGGAGACAGCTGGACAGTTTGAACTGATACTGAAAAGACCACTTTTCATCAGAAGGCTGTGGCTTTGTCTGTCTAAATGATTACTTTAGTGACTTTTCATATGTTAAAGACATTGGTAGGAGTTGGTTTTAAAATGATCAATGGATAACAGAATTAAATAAACACTGCTTCTCTTTTAGATGAACTCAGCTCTTAAGATTTCCTAGAGAAAAATACCAAATAAAAGCTCTTGGAGAGACTGAGAAGATTTGTTAAAAATTAGATACAAGATAGACCTTGTTAGGAAGGATATGACAACAATAAAAAGGCACCAGGTGTCTAAGGTAGAACTAGTGAAACAGTACTTTCAAACTTATAGGAGTATATTTAGTAGTGCTTAATATTTTCAAATTTGTGATTTATTGGATGAGCCATAGTTGATGACATTTGTGCAGCTCAATAACTGTTCAAATAATGCAAAAAATAGCAGAAGTTTTTTTTCTAGCAATTCAATTATAAATTCGCTCTGGTGTTGAAGCAGCTTTAAGGCTGAGCAATAATGGAAGGGGCATGAGAGAGCCTATAATAGGTGTGAAAGAGGCAGTGATATTAGAGATACAACATTAGATTTGACTGCAATATCATGTAGAAAGATTACCCTGGAGGACTGGTAATCTATAAAAAAGGCAACTGCAGACATAAAAATCATGCGTAGGTTGTATTAGTGCAAATACATTTTAAAGCTTTCCTTTTTGTGAAAGCATTTCTAGAAAGATGGATGGATAAAGAGCAGGATGTTCAGCTTTGGTAGGAATGCCACTGGTACTTGTTCATTGCAGAAGCAAATTTGGAAGTGTTGCCACTGAAGAAAATTGCATGTAAATGTAATATGTTCTCTGCTAACTTTAATTTGACAAATCAGAACTGGGTCTCTGTGTTAGATTACACACTTTGAAGTTGTGTCCTGCACCACCCCCCCCCCCCCCCCATCCCACTTTCGTAGTTTTTAGCAATTAAAAATATCTATCTATCTGTCTGTCTATCTATCTATCTATTTATTTTGCCTGAAGAAGAAAAAGCAGTGCAGCATCTGGCAATGTCTTCAATTAACATGTTAATTATTCCAAAAGTTCTAATTAGTTACATAGAAGCACCATGATACTTTTTACTCTAGTTATCAACTGACTGTTTCGTGACAAATGGATAGATGGCAATATTTGGAGTGGAACTTTGAATAACTAGACAGCAATGAAAATATAAAAAAAAGCCACATTAACTAGCCTGAAAACAATAGCAATTGAGGTAGTGTACATCTGGTATATGGGTTTGGCGGCAACCATAATCTTGTTGCACAGTCCACACAGACTGACCCACACTGATCTTCTATAACATGCTGGTTTCAATGAGCCTCTTGAGTTTGTGGCTGCTGATCTCCAGAGGCTGGGAGACTTTCTTCATATGCAATTCTGACCCAGGATTTTGGGAAGGATAGCGATTTCCTAGTGCATGCACCAGGAAAAGAAAAAGGGACATTGTTTTCAGTGAGCTCATTAGGTATGAACTTGTGGCATTGTACATTCTGCTGACTCTTGGAAGTAAAATTTGAAGCTTGGTTTTCAGATCTGTGGAAGAAAGTTTTATGCCACTGTGATTCATTTAAGATTCATAATAGCAGTAACGCTTCCCTTTAGTGTAAAAAGTTGTTCTAAACCGCGTGTGGCCACAAGAGAGAAAGATGACAGCAGGCTTGCCCAAAATCAATAATGATGACACATTTTTTGCTTAAGTTGCTTAGTCAAAATAGGAAAATGAGAGAAGGGAAGACTGACCCTTCCCAAAAGCCATTATGGGGAATCCAACAGCTCACAGTGGCTATCCTGGGAACAGAAGAGACTAAGATTAACTGAACTGCCCTGAGGTCTCTTACTGGGCAAACTTTATTTCCTGCTTCCCTTCATCTCAGTGTGTAGGAACATTGACTAACAAGATAAAAATGTCCTGGACATAACTCGTTTGAGCAGCTGAACCAAACTCAAAATGATGATCCCTATACCAGACTGTCCAGGTTGGTTGGTATGAAAGTAATTTGATTCTGTTTTTTATTCCTTGCAATGAACAGTCCTACATCTTCCTGCTGTTGGCTCCTCAGCAATTAACAGCAATTGTGTCCTTCTGTCCAGCCCTGCTCCTTCCAAACATGATTTCCAAATGTGACTCAGATCCTCTGGTAGCTGTTGTTCCTTCTCTCTTATAGCACATTACTAAACAGTTTCCCCTCACAGAGTCATTCATACTGCTGTATCTTTTATTAGGTGTATATTGGGCTGTGGGAGCAGCATGGTACTACATAATGAAATATCAAATTAGTTATTGTAATTACATTTCATTTGGTGGGACAGTATGACAGTTTTATTTGAGTTTAAAATAGAAGAAAATGTGGACGTGTGGACATATAATTTTAATAAAGATTTTATGATATCAAGGCTTTGACTTCTATCATTTATTTTTTTTCCTGTTAATGGTGTTTAGTAGTTTTACTTAGTGAATAACTGTGAAGACACAGTCCTTGTTTACAGTTCAGCAGATCCAGATGAAATGGATTGGGGTGGAGTTTTCTGAGAGAACAGTATGCAGTAAAATCACTTCTAAATATGTTATCTGCTTTTATAACCTTCTTGAGTACCTCTGAGATAAGAAATACCTCTTATTGCCAGGCTAATAAGTTGAGTGTGATTCAGTGGTTCTTTCTGGGGCAGTTCTTTCTGTGTAGGGGTGTCTTGTGT
Source organism: Anser brachyrhynchus (assembly GCF_964034855.1). NCBI lineage: Eukaryota > Metazoa > Chordata > Aves > Anseriformes > Anatidae > Anser > Anser brachyrhynchus. The sequence continues at coordinate 126,518,734 of NC_137694.1, read as the reverse complement.
GTCATGCCTGTCCCCTTTCCCTCACCCCACTTTTGGGTTATCTTTTCCTTTTTTATTAATATAGATATATATTTAGTTTCAGCTCCTTTTAAACTGTGTGCCTACATCTTATCAAGAGTCAGTATCTAGGCCATAAAGCATGTGTGGTTAGATAGAACATAAGTGCTGCATATTTAATGGTTGGAGAATGTTTTTTTTAACCTCATGACAAAGATCAAAGACCACTGTGGTCTTGGAGGAAATCCAGAGGCTAAAACTGAAGGTGCTGTTTCCTGAAGACAGGAAAAGGGAAATCCATACGTAGCCTTACGTACAGATCCAGTTCATCTAAACAATCCAGATCTGAACTAATCTGGAGCTATTGTCTGTGCCGTGTTTGTTATCTCTGTCTGAATGCACTATGTTCCACTTTACTCATCGTAAACTGCTCAGATGTGATCATAGGACTGGGCTGTCTTGTTTGCAGTCCCACGCCCTACACCTATACTCCAAAATCTTGTCTGAAAGCACCAAAGGTGTCTGTGTGGGGAGCTTACTGCTTCCCACAGGACAAGAGCTAGGTGATTTCCATCCATAACTTTTAAGGCAGATGCTGCTTTTTAATAGTTGAGTGAATGCAACCCCAAACTATATGCTTTAGTTAGTAATACATAGCCACAGTATTTAAAAATAAAATCTGATGTATCAGATTTTTTATGCATTCCACATTATGGTTGCCCATAAATAAAATATCACAAGCTCGCATTGTCAAATCAAGCTTTTCAGCAGAAATTCCAGAGACCAAAAGAAGGTAAAGGTAAAAATTAATAGCAAGAGACGGAACCCTAACCCAAGGGGATATATTATTGACAAAATTATTTTAAAATGAACAAGAATTGCCCTCCACAAACCATTTTATTCCTTATTGATTATTTAAGTCTCTGGGAAACATTTACGAACCCCTAAACATATTAATCCATAACAGTAATGCTAATATGTACACTCACTATCAGATATACTATATACTATTAAAAGTCTCCTGAATTTTTTTTTCTTTTCTTTCTTTTCTTTTCTTTTCTTTTCTTTTCTCTTTCTTTTCTTTTCTTTTCTTTTCTTTTCTTTTCTTTTCTTTTCTTTCTTTTCTTTTCTTTTCTTTTCTTTTCTTTCTTTTCTTTCTTTTCTTTTCTTTTCTTTTCTTTTCTTTTCTTTTCTTTTCTTTTCTTTTCTTTTCTTTTCTTTTCTTTTTTTTCTTTTCTTTTCTTTCTTTTCTTTTCTTTTTCTTTTCTTTTCTTTTCTTTTCTTTTCTTTTCTTTTCTTTTCTTTTCTTTTCTTTTCTTTTCTTTTCTTT